>NC_056749.1:827907553-827947553 GCF_019279795.1 Protopterus annectens | reverse complement strand
GTTTGGAATGTGGAAGCCGATGAGCCCCCATATGGAAACAATGAGACCAAGGTCCTCACCCGTGGGTGGTCATACCAGCATCTTCCCGGCCCTGGAGGTGCCTGGGCTCGGGGCTGGGCAGGAGGAGCATGTGGATCCTATGATTGTGTACTGTTGGCCTCAAGGTGCTGTAGCACATCCCCCAAGTGTCTGTGGAGCTCTATATGCACCAGACCCTGGACTTGACTTTGGGTGACAGGATCCTCTCTATATGTGTTCCAAGGGGGCAAGCACTATCCCTTGAGGTGGTTCCACCTGAAGGTAGTGCAGGACCAGTAGATGATGAGGTCCCAGGGTGGGTCCCAGATGTGATGTGGCCTGGTAACATGGCCAGATGAGGTGGGAGAGGTGGTTCTGCTGGCAACTGTCTTCCCAAACATGCTATTGTGTCACTGTTATAGAACATATGTGGGTAGAAATAGTCCACAGTCCACATATTCCAGGATTATGTCTAAGAGCATGCATAGATATCCCCATTAAAGCAGTCAGATAGCAAACAGAACACATGCATATATGCAACCATAGTGGCCCTTACAATGGCATGCAGTTGACATTGTTCATAACAGGCCACCAATGATAGTGTTTCAAGATGAAACATGACTATAAACACATTACACAAATTGTTGTAGAATACAATATATGTCCCAACAGTAGGTTTGCTGTAGACATATCTGTTGAGTTGTGTGAGCAGATTGTTGTTGCAGATATGGTGGGGGGGAGGGAGACGGAGATGTGTATTAACAAATATTATATCCTGGCAGTATGAGGTCCTCAGACCTGTTTCCCTCTTTATGTCTTTTAGGCACAATGTCTTGGGAGAGACTTCCAATTTACACACCCTAGGAGAATGAAGTCATCATCACATACTACATAGCACTACCACACCCTGTTTGTGTATACAGCTCTTGATCTGCAGGAGAGGACTGCCCTGCGGAACAATCTTGTCCACAGGGTAAATGATGTCGGCCTGCATAACTCCAGTTATGAGCAGGTCCAACATTGTGCACTGATCTACTCTGCCATGCCTGTCAGTGTGCTGCTGCAGTTAGGGGGGACCAGCTTGCAATGGGGGGGGTCATGCCATCCATCCCTCCTTGACATAAGTTGAAGAGCTCCTCACCAGCCTCAGGGCACCTGCCCGCCTGCAAACACAAGACCCGACAGAAAGCATAGTGGAGGTGGGTGCTACCCACAAAATGGCTGAGGAGCATGCAGGTAAGGCCACAGGGTGCATCAATAGACCACGGTTGCATATCCATCTGCATCTGTAGAGTTTAATCATGCATATGTGAGATGAAATATATATAGTCTGTTGCTGCATTGTAGTAATAAACAGATGTGCATAATCTGTAATATTGTGGGTCTGTACACTTGATGTACTGTAATGCTGCTCCCACCCTGTAAGAATGCCACAGGGTTGGCTACTGACATCACATCTCTCACACAACTATGTAGGTCCCTCTGGTATACCCCTGGGGCAGCAGCCTGTAGCTGGTGAGTATGATGTTTGTTCAGGTTTGCCAATACACTGGTCATGTTATGGCCATGGTATATTCCATGCACACATTTAACACACCTACCCATAATGCATGCTGTACATGTCACTTATTGTTGTTATTAACTGCACTGCATCACAGTGGTCACCATGGTGGCATATCAGTAGGGTATGTAAGAGTCCTACAACATAACTAACAACATATCATTGCAAGATGTGTGCACAGAGATGAACATAATGGTGCGACAAATGGCCTACAGTAGGGACATGTCTGAAACTTCATCCTTAGACACTGCTACAACAGTGTATATACCACTATTTAGAATGGCAACTGTTACAGATCTACACTACGGCATATCACAATACTGCATTCCATAACCCTTACAACCTGCAATATGATCCTTACATGAGCAATTAATGTGTAATATGGAATCCTATGTTTGGACAGCAAATATGGGGAATACACAAACACTGGAAGCATATATGTGTATACACTCCAGATAACATATTGTGGAAGCAGCATTTGAGGTACTGACAGCATGCATTCTTCATGAGTATGGACCTTCCAGCAAGTACAGGTCCTCAATGTAACACCAAAAAATGGTCTGCTGTCCAAGACATTTGGCCATCAAATGTGCCCACTTACCTGCAACAGAGGCAGCCATGGCTTACACAAATCTTACAAGCCATGGAATGGATCCCATACCCAACAGGTAACACCTAGGAGTTGGACATGTAGCCTTACCTCACCATTGCATATACCATGGCAAACAGTGCAGACAGTCATTTATGTGGCGAGGATGTATGGGACGTGATTAATGTAGAAAATAAAAAGATGGCCATCCAAGACAGATGATGGCACATGTTGCAAACTTGTCATGCAGGCTGCCTAGTAATATACCACAACACTAAGGGAGTTGTAGGTATGTCTAGCAAGTACTGGCTGTGCAGTACCTGTGTCAGCAATTGCCTGGACTCTGCATAAGTGTGGCCCATGGGTGAGGGTAATCAGATATGACAGTTGTACCATAGGAAACATCAGTTAGGCCCCTCTACAGGTAGCATATGTATAACAGCAAAAGTCCACCAAAGGCATGCGTTGCAATGTGTACTGGTGTACCAAGACCACGTTGGAGACCTACAGACAGTATTAATTAAGATACATGTGCTGCACAACAAACATCTCACCCCACCTCAGGCCCACCATCCCCATCTGTAACTTGCTGGTGCCAGTGTAAACCTATATGTTTGCCATTCATTAGCAGGGACTAGACCGGTACACATGGTGTTCAGAGTTTGGGACACTGCAAAATGACACATGTGTAGGCCATAGTTGGCAAGCATCTGCAAAAAGTCAGGGGGTGTCATCCTGAAACACAACAGTGCACTGAAGCAGAGATCCAAAGCTCGCTAAGAATGGCTGCATCTACACACATTCAAGGTAATGAATTGTGGCAGACATAACACTGACTCCACAGCAATAGTGATGGCATTGTGTGACCTCCAAGGGCTGTGCACATGAGATGACCATGCAATCATGCAGAGATGGGTGGCATTGTAGGGCAGAGTGACTAAATACCGGCAAATGCAGATGACCCATGGTAGTATACCCTTTCCAGGAATAGTGACTGCTGTAATACACATAACAGTAGGTGCAACAAACCATCGTGATAAGGGTGTGCAAACATATGCACTCACAAATTGTATGCATCTCAATCAGCATCTGCACAACTAACACTTTTTTTGATACTGCATTTGATTGCACAGATCATATGTCACATATCAGGTTTGTGTAATGTTAACATATGCAGTAATGTGGCCCCATGGCATATCAGGGAAGAGGGTGCCATATCAATAAGGATGTGCACTCCCCATAACCAGAGTAAGGTTTGAAGGTTGTCAGTGTAATTGTATTTTATTGGCCATACATGCACCGCTGATGATGAGATCTGTAAATCTGACATCAGGCATTCACAAATGACATCTGTCCACATATCATCCCAGGTATGTGTAGGAAAAATACATAGGGGCTGTGAGCAGCAGAGCAAACATAACTGACACACATATACACATTCAGCAATGGTGTGTACACTTGTGAGGTATGGTGGACAGTACATGCCAGGGTGCCGAACAGGTGCACAGCAATACTGTGTCCATGGGTGCAGTGTGTTCCAGGGAAAGGGAGATCACCTACTGACACAACCCATGCATCACAGAGATGTATAATGTTGCTAACAGGGATTGCATGCTGTTGAGTGCCATATGTCATGCATGTTGACAGATGGGTAATGAGAGGTCTGTGTGTAATATCTTTGTGCAACCTCATCTGCAAGTGTGTGTGTGTGTGTGTGTGTGTGTGTGTGTGTGTGTGTGTGTGTGTGTGTGTGTGTGTGTGTGTGTGTGTGTGTGTGTGTGTGTGTCCATGTGTGAGTGTGGGGTTGTTCATACCTCTCAACTTCCCTTAACAATCGTGCAGTACATGGACATGGACAGACAGATTGGACACCAGGAATACTTTTCTGAAATGTAATCTCAGGAAAGCTGATAGTATAATCAAGTCTGCAGCATAAAAGATGCATTGGGAGAGAAAACTAGATGCCAGGGATACTTTTTTAATTGCAATCAGCAGAAAGGTGAAAGAATATCCAGGTATGCAGTACTAAAGATGCATTGGGGAATTGCTAGACAACAACAGAGAGTGTTTCCAAATATAACTGTAGTCCACATAAAAGGTTAATAGAGCAACAGATCTTTCATCTACTGAATAGACGAGTATGACACTTCAGAGCGTGACATTATTGACTGACTGTAGTAGCCCATAACATATGGGAGCCATGCTCAAGATGTGTGGACAAAACCAGGGTGAACACTTGATGACATCAAGGAGTCTTTGAAAAGATGACTCCAGTCAAGTTAAATAGTTAGTGGAGTAACAGGTCATGTTTTGTGATCACTTTTCTGTGCAATTAGAAGAATGATACATTAATGACTGGTATTGACTGTAATTATTCAAGACTGATGCAGGATGGGGAAAATAATTGAAAACACTAGGGACATGCTGTAAACTCAGGAACAGGTAAGTAGTATGGTGGAATGTCAGACTGTGTGTGTGTACGCATGTGTGTGTGTGTGTGTGTGTGTGTGTGTGTGTGTGTGTGTGTGTGTGTGTGTGTGTGTGTGTGTGTGTGTGTGTGTGTGTACTGTTAAGCAATGATGTACAGGTCTTAAAGTGCATTTCTTGTTTTTCTCTCAAAGGTGGTGAGGTGGGTCAGGGTCCCTCCTGCAGGCAATCTAATATTGGTGTCCATACAGACACTGAAAATGATGATAGGTGTGTTGAGGCACAGGTGGGGTTGTCAGGGGCTGAAGCTGCACAATCACTTGATATCCCATTGTTATCCATCCCATCCCCGCACACAGTCACATTGTCTGTACATACCACATCACCAGTGGCCATAACTGAGGGACAGTTGGCTTTTGGTGGCATGGGACAGGACAGTGTGGTATCTATGGCATGTGTGTCTAGACACAGCAGTCAGAGCCAGATGTCCGGTGGGGTACCACATGGGCAGATGTGCAGGGATGCTCATTGGATGGCTGCTGGTCATCATGCCCCTGGCAGAAGTTCCACATCTGATACCACCGGACACATGTTTCAGGCCATCATGGAGGTGCAGGCATGTATGGAATGGTACACCAGACAGGCTCTGAGGCTGCAGAGGGCTACTCATTCATCTGTTGCTGACAACATCCATGATCTTGCAGGTGCCCTGCGTTATTTTTCAGAGGTCATGGATCGATGATTGGGTGAGATGGGGGGAATCCTCGACCGTGGAATGTCCATGCTCAAGCATATGGTGGGAGTGGTGTGACGGCCATGTGGACATAGGCCAGCAACACCAATAGCAGAAGGTCAATGTGGAAGTGCCAGAACACAGAGCCACACCCATAGTGGCAGTACCAGCCCCAGCACTGCAGGGGGGCACTATCAACACCACAGCAGGCCATGTACATATGGTCCTGGCCAGTACCAAGAGGGACCAGGATCCAGCAGACATATGTTATCTTCGGGGAGAGTAGCATATCATGGCTTGTACCTGGTGGTGCCCGTGAAACCCCTGGCAGGCACAGTTCACATGTCTATGGCCGGAAACAGTGAACTGCACACTCTGCCAGGTATGGTCTGCAGCTGTCCAACAAACCCCTGTATAGAGCAGCCACATGACAGAACTGTGTGCATACATACACACACACAATACCAACACAGCTAGGGCAACCCCATACCTACACACCACTTCACCATGCCAAATTAATAATTAAACCCCCTCACTCACACACATGATGTCAAATGTATGGCTCAGCCTAGGTCTCTGACAAACTAACAACACACCCTGAGCATATGATGATACCTGAGCCACATCCCTGTCATCCATAACATCGATGCAGGGACAGGCTAATATGGTTCTGATGCACAGGGTGACTGTACTATGGTGTACCAATGTAATGCTGTGTAACATGTCAGCAGTAAAGTTTAATGCTTACATGTCAGGAAATTTAGCTGTCCAGCCATGATGCATTATAGCTGTTACTAACACTGAGTGACTGTGGTCTCCATAATGTATTCTGTTTGTGTTGTACGTGTCCATGTGTCATCAGGATGATGGTCTGCTGTTGTATCCTGCAAGGGGTATGGCACTGTGGTGACACCTTGGCTGTGCCATATCTTGGATACAGGTGAACACATGTCACAGGTCTACATAACAGTTAGTACATGGCCAATAAGTATGGGGGTGGTATATACAGGTGAGTGCATAGTGGCTGATGTCAGCAGCCCTTCTACAGTGGACAATGGTAAGTGTACTCAGTGGTACACACCACATGTTTGTTATAACACACAAAACGGCTTTGGAGTTGATGCAATACACAGAGAATACTGTACACATGGATGTATGTACCTGTGCAAGGAACCTATTTTAGCCTATGTAATTCCACCAAGACAGAATAGGCACAACAGCACATTGGGAAATAATCAGTCTGCTAGTTTAATGTTATTGACAATGGTACTGGCAGTGTATATGTCCCCTTCCCCAATGTAGTGCAATCCTCGTCTCAGTAAGCATAGGTGTGCTAATGTGGGTGGCATAGCCCTACCCTTTGGAGGGTGAGAGGTGCTGTAGAACTGCAGATAGTGTGATAGACAACTACTTAACCTGTTAACATGAACTGTACAGTATTACGGCCAGCTAAGTGGGGGGATACACTCAACAGTAACTGCAATGATGGTGGCTGTGACCACAAGAGCCACACCCAGCTATATATACCAACCCCAGTATCGCTGTACACCTATACAGTGGGGAAGAAAGCATTTACACATCTGGCACTAGTTGTGATGGAATGTATTTCCACAGGATGATATCTGTGAAATGTTAGCATTTGCCAAGCAGTTCTCACACAGATGACCTCCTGCAGCATGTATGTTCTGCAAACGGAAGTAGATTCCTTTACATACACACACACTCTTACTTGGCAACACAGGGACTAAAACCCCTAACTAGGTATGTAGTGCTACTGATGTGTGTGGCCTTAATTGCACACACCACACAGCATTTAGGATGAGGTGTGTTCCAGGTTATGTGTTACGTGAAGAACATCCCCAGGCCTGTATAGTATGGTAATGGGGGATGTATTGGTTGTTTATGGACAATACATAGTGTGACATACTGTCATATACACATTGCAAACACATAACAGTCATACAGACATCTGAGAGACCCGGGCTTATCAGTTCTAACTACCTTGTCAGTGAGTCCATTCTGTTACAGATAAGTTTCACACAGCACATGCATAACTGGGCTGGATAGTGTTATCAGTTACCTGTATGGTTGGTGGTAACAGTGGTCCCCATACAGTGGAACATGGGACATGTGCTGGGGGTACCATGGTGTAAAGATGGTATACCCAGCACCCACAACCCACAGTGGATATTGTACACACTGAAACCCATGATAACAGTCTGACATACCCACCATCACACATTGACCAAGACTTCAATGCAACACCTTGTCTATCCCAAGAGTGCTACTACAGGGATATCCACCTAATGCACATGCCACAGGGGTAGTAGGGGGATGCATTTTCATGGCTCTCCTACGGTCAGCAACATCACTATCCCTAATACTGTGTGGCAAGGCATATTGTATTAGGAGAATGTGGTCTCAGAATGCTGTATCCTACAAATATACACACATGCACACATACACACACTTGTCAGAACTCAGGGGCTATCCCATGCCTATCAACCCATTTGTGCAACAGTGTTGTGCTGGTACTGCAGGCCCCAGGTAGCCCTTAGGGAGAAGACTGTAACAAGGTACATGTAATGTCTGGTACAGCAGCAGCCACATCTAACTATGGCAATGGGGGTGCGGGGGGTGTGAAGGGCCTCAGGGTATTATCACCAATAGGTCTACAAACACATAGGCACTGTTATTCTCAGTAATGCACATGTACACATTTGTCAGTAAAGGATTCCATCAGTGCAGGTGTTCATAGGTGTGTACTAGGCTATTGGAGAGATGGGAAGTGTAGGGGATGTGTGTACAGTGGTATCATGCCATCTGTCATGTGCCAGCAGGCCATCTATCAAAAGATACCACAGGGGTGATCCTCAGGGTGAGAGTTACATGCAACATCCAATCATCTGGTTGCCTCTTGCATAGGGCCAGTGATGTGCTCCAGTTGACATGTATGCAACATGTATTAAATAACATGGTCAGTTTCTGTCTTGGAGACCTCTACCCAAGCATGTTCTGTTGACTGTGGTAGTGTAGTTGAGGTATCCATGGCATGTTGTGTGTACAGGGTGTGGATTCCTAGCTGTGGCATTCATAACACAGCTGGGCAGACATGTCAGTGTCAGTCAAGCATAGATTGCCTGTAAGTAGCCAAGATGGATACCTGACATCTGCACATCTGTACAGAGGACAGACAGACAGACATCAGCTAGCAAACTGGCTATGCATTACGATGAATGTGTTGACAGACAGATGTCTGACACTGATAGGTATGCCATTACTACATGGCAGCATCCCTCAATGACATGTCCTATACACACAGTAGTCTACAGTTAATATCCACATGTTTAGATCAATATCTAGTAGGAAATATTTAATGAGAAACAGCTCACACACCAAGAACATGACAGTGAGGACGCAGAGTCCATTTTGCATGCAGGGGTGTTTGGTTCCAGTACTACAATCTTCAATCTACTCTTACTTGGGAAAGCTCTGTCAACAGTAGGAATGTAATGAAACACTACATGCCAATGTGACTGCATATAACCTGGGATACTACCCCATGTATTTAAGACATTCAAACAGAAAAGAGTGTTGTACAAGCCATATATACTCATGTGTCCCAGACAGTAGACTCACACCTCTTGCTACTGTAATGACAGCACATTGATGCATGTTATGTACATGGAAATAAATACACTTATTAAAGATGTCATTACCCTGCTATTTTATCAGACTGAAATGTGAGCACTGGTTACCAGGGCTGAGACATGCTTAGCAGGTTTCAGCATTGCTGCAATATAAATGCTAAACACACTTGTGCACTGGTAAGCAAAACCTACATGGTTTAAGAGCCTGTATGTTTAATCATATGGTAGCAGTGCTTGAAATCACTCAAAGCCACTCAAAACTGCCTTAACCACTCTGTACTCAACAGCCCTTGTTCTGCCCAGCAACAGAATAAATAGCCCTTGCAGGACTTGAACCCAGGACCCTGTACACTACAGTCACAGCAGTTAACCACAAAGCCATCACAGCTGTAGCAATAGCTGTTGCTTTTTCCAATATATCTGTCAGTACACATACTGAATACTATAGAATATATAGTAAGGGGGGGTGGGGGGGTAGGTGTAGCCCCCACATAATTTGGATATATATTAAGTTTAGAAAAGAGTAATTTATTGAAATTGCAAGTATACATATGTATAGTTCAAAATATTTAAAATAGGTGGGAGGTTACTCCCCTACACCCCTTTTACTATATATTCGAACTCCAGGTTTGCACTACAGTGGAGAAAAGGCCATATATAACTTTCATTGAAATGTGATTCAGTGAATTGTGTTTTCAGTGAATTGAGCTTTCAGTGAATTGGGCACAGTCAAATGTGTTTCAGTGAAATGTGCCTTCAGTGAATAGTCCTACACCCATGTGTGTGTATATATATATATATATATATATATATATATATATATATATATATATATATATATATATATATATATATATATATACATACACATATGTCTATATATATGTAGATATCTATAAATATATTTAAATACATATCTGTATATATGTAAACATATGTATATATGTGCATATATATATATATATATGTGTGTGTGTGTGTGTGTGTGTGTGTGTGTTTGTTTGGTATGTATCTGTATATATATATATATATATATATATATATATATATATATATATACACATACCTACATATATATATATATATATATATATATATATATATATATATATATATATATACACACACACACACACACACACACACACACACACACACACACACACACACACACACACACACACACACACACATATGTTTAACATATGTCCAGAACATGTAGTGGAGACATACCTCAGCACCAATAGTCGCAACCTCTTAGTGCAAGGAGATGCTATGTAAGTATTGCAGGTATAAATGTAGACTGTTGCGACTGTAACAAGGGTTGTTGTAACAGAAATGTTATGTGTGGGAAGTCACATTTGTTACTGACATGTACACCATCAGTTACTGACAGACATCCTAAAATCATCATAGTACAGTCCTGTGGAATACAGCAGAGATATGACCAATAAATGTGGACAGTCTGACACATGCTGATCAGTCTAGAGGTATACACAGAACCCCTTAGTGCAAGACGTGTGGACCAAGGCTGACAAAGTTTATGTTTTCAGACATGTAAATGAGGATATCTCGTAAATACTAGAATAGATATGCTCACACAGTTTATGCATTCACACACTTCTGTCTGTCCTGACACATAAAAAAACAGAGGAGCAGAGTTCGCAAGCCCACCTACTACCCTCTACTTAGTGACATACATCTGTACAGCTTCCCACTGCTTTGTCAGAAATACACAACAGTTATGGTTGCTCGGCAGCAGTACTTCTGACAAATATCTGGACATAACATCATACTGGATAAGTACACTGAGCTTCTAGGCATGTCACAAAGCACTGTGCAAACTACATGCAGACTGCCACAACAATGCCCTACATTTCTTATGGGGGAATGCACATGTACCTGCAAATATAGCAGGCTCCACAGGCATGTCACAGCGCAGAGTAACAGGCTCCTGTGTGAAAGTGCATATCCACAACCAATGTGAACACAGCCACCACCGCATATGGTAAGTGTGCTTAATATTACAGTATATGAACTGTCTGATCAACACCATTCTCGTATGTGCCACTCACACACTAACCCTACATATACTGGGCCAATACAGAGTGTAGTCTGATGCCTGAGTGTGGTATGGGACATGTGTGTGTTTTGCCCTACAAACATGTAAGCCAATAGGGTACCATACACTGGAGCAGCATGTATCATCAGATAGAACAGGACCAAGAATAATGACATCTACCACAGTCTCTACACAGGCCAAGGTACATATTCACAATACACAAGCTGTCGGCAATCATCATAAGCACACAGACCTCACTACTGTACACACTATGACAGAATGTCCAGATTTTGCCCTCAAATGTAACCCCTAATATACATAACATGTCTAGCAGTCTGATATCTCACTGGCTTGTTATCAGGTATGATGTCAATAAATGATGGTGTGCTGAACTTATGCACCTCTTACTGCATGACATATGTACAAAGGTTGACGGAGTTGTGGCTGGAGGCACAAACACAGGCCCAATATTGACATGTTGCTGTGATAACCTCATACATTTACTGGTGTAACAGGGTTTGTCGTGACATATGTCCTATGAGGGATATGAAGTCAGTAACACTCATGGCTGTCACCAGGTACTGACTGCAATCCTCAGGCTATGCTTCAGCAGTTCTAAAGATAGGTAATCTGTGAGTAACACAACATACATAAGACTCCAAACACTGGCCAGTCAGCAGATATCCCTACAGGTGGGAGTTTCCTCAACCATACAACACTGTCATGACAGGTATTAAATCATGTAGACCAGCCATATCCACACAAGCCATGTTAAACCAACATTACTTCAAATGCAGAAGAGCAAGACTTACATTCTGTAGTCATGTCTGGAACATCCCCCTGCTGTTTGTTGGCCTGTCTCCACAGTGTAAGTTGTTAGAGGTATATCCCACTACCATCTGTGATGCTGTTTGCCAAACACCAACATGATGTCCTGCTCACATTGAATAGAAAGGGCCAGCACCCACATGATGTTCCTAGTTATAGAGGTGTGTTTCCATGCAATTGGCTATGGAAATGTTATCACAGCTGTTCCACATGCAATCAGCTATTGGGGGACTGCAATTCATGCACAGGCCATCAGCTGATCATGAGCATCACTTACAAAACACAAGCTGCTGCCTAAGCAAAGCAGGTGTACTTCTCCACATCCAGCAGAGAGGAAGTGATAGAGGCAGACAGACAATTTAAGACAGGGAGTGGGTAGGAGAGTAAATGCTAAGCATGTTTGTGTCACACACTTACCAGTACCGGGTTTTAAACCCCTGCCTCAGTATGTAATGCTATTATATTTCTATGCAGTTATTACATGCGCCACAGAGGTTACATGTTGGAGAGCTGTCCAAAGGTATATTTGACAGTGAGTGACATCAGCAACAGTGATAAAGGAGGGATAAGGTAGGTGTAGTACATATGCCTGTCCACAAGAACAGATGTCAAGGACAACACAACCACACTCTCTCAGGGACATACACACATTATCACAGTTGGCAGGGTCAGGCTTAGAATTCCTAACTAGTTTCCTACACTACTGTATTATGCAGGTATCACATGCACCACAGAGGTTATCAGGCTGATATATGGGCAAAGGGTATGTCAAGATGTCTGACATCAAAAAGCATGTTTCAGTCGGCCAATTGAAGGTATAGTGAGTGTGAATGACATCCAAATAATTATACTCCACACACACACACACACACACACACACACACACACACACACACACACACACACACACACACACACACACACACACACACACACACACACACACACACACACACACTGGTTTGCCAGTACTGAAATGCATGGCTGCATTGCTTCACAGGTGTGTAGTGGATGACTGTGCCAGAAGACTGTACAAGGTTAGGTAAAGGTTATACTTAGGCATCAGGCCACATGACAATGGTCTTCAGTGTGGCTCAGGAGTGTAGTCTCTGGAATGGCCCACACAGGTGGGTATTGTGTTCACCATCTACTCATTTGGATTACTATTGTGGGTGGCCAGTGCTGTGCAAAGCTAGCCATGTATGTGTTCTATATTCCATAACATGGATGGTGTCTGGGATGTGCACACATCCCACATGCATGTTCTGTGACACATGGAAGTGTACCTGGGGTGTCTGGGCCATGTTTTGTAGGCAGATTGTTATCATCTGATGTGCCATTCCTGACATCATGTGGTGAGAACTGACAATGGAAACCAGGTTGACCCTGCACCTACATTGACAGCATGATAAGGTATTCACTGTTGACAGTGGGATCTGTCCATACAGGGAAGGGTATATAAGGTTCCTTTGTGGGTTACATTTGCTGACTCTACAGCTGTTGCAGGCGTCCAGTGGGGAACATAGCGAAGGACCACTGTATGCAACAATTTGCCTATTATAGGGATGGGACAGGATGCCATGTCCTCTGTAGTCCATTGAAATCACACCATGGTTACTATCAACCAACATATTGGTTGTTGCCCAGCCAAGTGTGTTTGTGTATGAGACATGGGTGGAGAGTGTTCTCTCGGTAATACAAGGGTTGCCTATATTGTTCCACAATCCATTATGTCACATGTAGGGGTATGGATTTTATACACCAGCCTCTCTGCTGTTTGACATCTGTTGTCCTTGTAAGGTGGACCTTTTGACATATAATAGGCCCACCATATAAGAAATTTGCAAAACCCACTCCACAATGAGTCCTGTTATTACACACTCCCAGCTACCTCCACACAGGATACGAATTGCAAACACACACACAGTGTCTCACAACTGGTGTGCCAGGGATTAGAACTCCTACCTAACTAGTACATCACACTATAGTATTATGCAGTTCTAGCACACGCCACAGAGCTTACCAGGCTACTCTTTCTCCAAAGGTGTATTTCAAGCTGAATGACATCAGCAGACTTTCCAAAGTAGGGCAATGGAAGTTGTAGTGACTGTGAATGGCCTGAAAAGCATTGATCCATACACAAACACACACACACACACACACACACACACACACACACACACACACACACACACACACACACACACATACACACACACTCTCTCACACAATTTCATAGCTCCCATGTCTGGATTAGAACTCTTACCTTAGTACATCACACTACAGCATTATGCAGTTATAGCACATGGCATGGAGCTTACTGGGCTACTCTTTCCCCAAAGGTGTATTTCAAAGTGAATGACATCAGCAGGCCTACCAAAGTAGGCCAATGGAAGCTGTAATGACTGTGAATGGCCTCAAAAGCATTGATCCCAACACAGACAAACAAACACACACAGCGTTTCATAGTTGCCATGTCTGGGATTAGAACTCCTACCTAATTAGTACATCACACTACAGTATTACACAGTTATAGCACACACCATGGAGCTTACTGGGCTACTCTTGCCCCAAAGGTGTATTTCAAAGTGAATGACATCAACAGGCTTGCCAAGGTAGGGCAATGAAAAGTGTAGTTCATAGGTTCATAGGTTGGTACTAGGCTAATGGCCCTAGGGCCTGTACCAGCTTAGCCATAACAATTTCCTGGCTATTTCTTCCCACAGTATTTACTTCCCTGGACCCCTGTCTAGAAGGGTGACTGACATGATCCCTGTGGTGAATTTCCTATCTCCCATCAAATCATCAAGGTTCCTTTTGTAGAGGACCAAAGAGGCAGTCTGCTTGACATGTATGCACAGTCTATATCAGAGTCAGGGGAGTCTATGGGTCAGGAACCCATCCCTCCAGCATGTTTTGTTCATTGTGATGACAAGGTTTGGATCCCTGGAGCATGTGGCTCTGAGGTATTGGGATTTCTTTAATTGTAGCATGACCAACAGCTCTGGGTTTGACATGGCATTGTATGTTAAGCAGAGATCACCTCTGAGTAGACGATATGTGACAGAGTATAACTGGATGTTTTCAGAAGGTCAGCTTAGGGCATCTGCTTTAGGCCCGTGATTCTTTTAGTGAGGTATTTCTGCAGCCTTTCTAGTTGTTGCAGATGTCTTGAGAGGTACATACCAAATGGGGCATTGTATTCTATACTGTGTTTGCTGAGAGATAACTACAGTATGACAATGGCCTCCTTTTTTCTGGAAGAAAAGCCCTTAGTGCTGAGGTGTGCCACATAGAAGGATTTCCTGACTGTTGTGGCAATGTGTTTATCGAAGGTGAGACCACTGTCCACCTGTGTCCCTAGGTCTCTTATCACACTTTCAGTGTTTAGTTTACTGTCATCTATGTGGTACTTCATGGGTACATGTCCCTTCCCAAAGGGGGTAACTATACATTTCTTGGCATTGAGCTTGAGGCCATGGCTCTGGCACCAAGCATCTCTTTCTGTAAGGTACTGTTGTAGAAAATCCACATCATTTGGGGATCCAATAGTGGCTCCCAGTTTGCAGTCATCTGTGACTTCTGTTAGCCAGAGTCCCTTAATGTTGGCCTGTACTTTAGAGCAGTAGATTCCAAACAAGAGCAGTCCCAGGACTGAACTGTGAGGTACTCCAAATGTCACTTGACTGGTGCTGTATTTGGAGTCACCTACTTTTACAGTGTGGGTTCTGTCAGTACGGCAGATGGTAACCCATTGGGTGACGTAGGGGCTAATGGCCAGCTTAGTACATTTATGTATGGTTCCAGACTGGAGGATGGTGTAGAAGGCCTTGGCGAGGACTGGATAGGCTGTGTGAACCACCTTGCCTTCATCCACAGCTCTGGAGATTGATTCAAAGATGTCAATCAGGTTCAGGTGACATGATCGGCCCTTCACAAACCCAACCTGGGTGGGATCCAGTGTTTGCAGGTTGCCAATGTCTTTGTTTATAAGTTCCATGACAATATATTCCATGGCCTTGCAGATCAGTCTTGTCAGACTGCTGGGGCCAGAGTTCCCAGGATCCAAGGTGGATCCCCCCTTGTGGACTGGGATAACTGTAGCTGTGTGCCACTCAGTGGGCACAAAGCCTGAGGTGTGGCTATGATTAAACATGGCATGTAGGTGAGGTGCCAGTTCATTTTGTAGTTCATGTAGTACACAGCCCAGGATGTTGTCTGGTCCCATGGATACTGTTTTCTTATTTATTTATTTATTTATGTATTTATTTATTTCCAGTTTGATGACTGGGGATGTCCACTGGGCTCAGGGAGCCCATTTTCAGTGGAGGCCCTGGGAGAAAAGGTCCATGTTACAAAGTTTAGATACAGATACAATATAGAAAAGAAGAACAATTCACAATTATGTTTCATGCTAGAGAGCAGGTGTAATTTCTTAGGTACATGTTACTTTTAGATACAGACACAATATTATTAATGAACAATTTACAGTTGCATTTCATGTTATAGAGCAGGTGTAAATTCTTAGGTACATGGTACAAATTTATATTTACAATATGTACATATGTATGGTAGCCTATAGATCATAACTAGAGAGGCTAGTAATCATAGCTGGGGAGGGGTTTAGAGGTGGAGAGAGAATTATAGGACTAGTTGGGGAGAATGCAGTTGCATTTTCTGTTAGAGTAAAGGTAGGAATGTAACTGAGATTTAAAGTTTTCAAAGTTTGCACAGGTTCTTGGAGAGGAAGGAAGAGAATTCCATTTTTTTGCTAAGGAAAATGATAGCAGGAGTTGACCAGCAGGGCGATTGGGTTTTCGGACACAGATTAGCTTTTGGTGAGTAGATCTGATAGTTCTCTGAGGGGTGTAGGGGAGAAGGATATTGCATAGAGCAGGGCACTAAGAGGGTTGAAAGATTAGTTTGTGGGCTGTGGTAATCTGAAGATAGTCTAGATGGTTGGAGAGTTCAAGCCAGTGTAACAAACTAAGGGCAATACAGTGATGGGAGGAGTATTTGGCTTTGGTGATAAATTTAGAAATCTTATAACAGACTTCCAATTTTGAAGTGAGTGTGGCACATAAGTTAATTAATAGAGGAGCGCCAAACATTAGTGAGGGGAGTAGATAGCTGGTAGCAAATGTTTGTTTGGTGGAAGGAGAGAGAAATTGGATGTTCCTGTATAGCATACCAAGTTTTATATGGGTTTTCTTAATGTTTTGCTGGATGTGAGTGTCGAATTTCAGGTGTTCATCAATAGTGACCCCAAGTAGTTCAGCAAAGGGAACAACCTCTATAGTGGAGTTGTTTTGGCTAATGATTTAGAATGAGTTTTTATCAAGAGGGGAAGCTTTTGAGGGAGAGAATAATAGTATTTTGGATTTACTGGCATTTAGTGAGAGGTGATTCTGAAGCATCCAATTTTCAGTGGTGGAGAAAGCAGCTTGGGTCAGTGTCTGAAGCTCTGGGAGGTTGGTGGCACTGCAGATTAATGTGAAATAGTCTGCATATTGTACAATTTTGCTATTTGGTATGGCTTTGTGGAAATTGTTAATAAAGATGTTAAACAGCATTGGACTGAGTATGGATCCCTGGGGAACCCCAGTGGGGGTGGGAAGGAAGGTTGAGGTGCCTGTCCCCCATTGTACAGCTTGAGATCTATTGGAGAGGTAGCTAGAGAACCAGGATAAGGTATTCTGGGAGAGATTAAGGTCAGAGAGATGGTTTAGCAGATGGGTGTGGGAGATGGTATTGAATGCCTTGGACAGATCTAGAAGAACAGTAGAAACTATTATTCCAGAGTCCCTGGCAAGATTTATTGTCTCTAGGAAGGAGAGAAGTACAGTGGTTGTACTATGGCCTGGACATAAGCTATGTTGGGGAGGGGTGATTAGTTGGTTATTGGCTAAGAATGGCATGAGCTGAATGTGAATGCATTTTTCTAGTAGTTTGGAAATTGGGGAGAGGATGGCTATGGGGTGGGAGTTGGAGATGTTATTGTTTTTGCCGCCTTTATGGTGAGGTAGAATGAAGGCAGTGCGGCATAGTTTGGGAACATAAGATTCCAGCATGGGTCTATTGATCAGGATGCTAATGGGAAGAGCGATACCATCTGCGGCTATTTTTAGGAAGGAGGATGGGATATTATCAGTGGCATTGAAGCAAGGTTTTAATTTGGAGAGTATTTTTATATAGGATGTTGAGATGGGTTAAGGTTGAATATAGGTGGAGGGTTGGGGGCAGAGGGTGTTGTGGTGCTGGTGACGAAAGGGTGGATTGAGGGGAGGGGTTATTGTTAAGGAAGGTTTTGGTCAGTTCAGCTATGGAGTTAGTGAAGAAGGAGTTGAATAGAGAGGCTATTTCAGGGTCAGATTTGCTGGTGTCAGGGCAGGGGTTGCTTTTGTTACCTGGGTTTCGAAGAAAATTAATGGAGTTCTAGAATGGTTTGGGGCTTTTAGATTGGTTAGATTGGAGTTTAATATAGTAGGACCTTTTGTCTGTGATGATTTTTTTTAGCAAGGTTGCAGAGTTGTTTATATTTAAGAAAAGTTTCAGGCTGCTTGTTTTGATGGCATGTTTTCCAGGATTTGTTTCTTTGTAGCATAAGTTTTTTTGGTATCTTTGGTTAGCCAAAGGGTGGATTTGGTTTTTACTCTTTTTGTTCTTGGTGGCACTACGGAATTGAGGATGTTTAAGAAGGAGAAGTTGAAAATTTCTATTGCATTATCTAGTGGAAGAGTTTTTAATGGGTTCCAATTTGTTTGTTTCAGGGAGTTAGATAAGGTAGTTGGGTCAAAGTTTGTGAGGTTACATGTGTGGATGACTTGGTGTAAGTGAGGAGAGGGGTGGGTAGCTTGGTAGATAAATGCTGGCAAGTGGTCTCCTATAGGGCCAGGTGTGATGCCAGAGTTTAAGATTTTATTGGGATGGGAAGCTAGGATCCAGTCTAGTGTGGTACCTGGGGATTTTGTTTTATTGGGCCTGGTGATGGAGTTAGTAATTTGTGTATAGTTAAATAGATTGATGGATATGGTGGGATTGGGGTTATTGATTTTATTCCAATCGATGTTTACTTCTCCAAGTATATAGGTCTCCTGCTTAATATTGGTCAAGGTCCAGAGGAGTATGTTCTCCAGAGTAGTGGTGTTGTTACCAGGGGGATATAGACAGCAATGATACAAATGCTTTTGTGGTAATTTACTTTTAGCAGGCTTGTTACTAGTTCTGCATTATTGAATGTGGGGATAGGAATAGGGTATGGAGTGATGGATAGTAGGTTAGAGTAGATTAAGCCTACCCCACCACCTTTTCTGTTTGGGTGGTCGTGTCTGAGGGATTGGAATCCAGGAGGAAGGATTTCAGAGTCACAAATGTGAGGTTTTAGCCATGTTTCTGAAATGGCTACGAGGTCGGGTTGGTTGTAGTTCAACCAGGCATGGAATTGGGTTACTTTATTTCTTAAACTCTGTGCATTAATGGTAAAGAATTTGAGGTATTTATGGTTAGCTTTATAGTTTGAGGTGGGGAGATTAGCAGTACAGGTAGGGTTTGGTCCAGGATTTGGATGTATGTCTCCAGTTAAGCAGAGGTAGTTGAGGAAGGGTAGTAGTATTTTTGATTTGGTGTTTAGTAGTTGTGGGAAGTAAAGTATTAGCTTAGGAGTGTAGTATTTAGTTGAGGGGGGAAATAATTTTATTTTGAAGTAGTGGAGTGGGTTGGGTTGAACTAGTGAAGTGGATTTGTTGTGGAACTGTGTTTTTGAGTGATAAGAAAGGAGGTTGGGAGTGAGGGAATAGGATAGGAAGGGTGGGTGGAGTAGGTTGTGTGAGTAGGAGGTAGTGAGATATAATGGGAGTAAGACTAAAATGCAGATTGTTGGGGTGAGAATGGTTTGAGGTATGAGTCCAGGCATGGTGGATAAGTGTAAAGATATAGTAGTGGGAGATGAATTAGGGAGTTAGGTGGGAGAGAGGAGTGACTGAGATAGGAAGGTGTAGGAAAGGGGGGGTGGAGCTGTAGAGGAGGTGATTGGTTGATAGAGATAAAAGGGGATGGGGCTGTGGAGGAGGTGTTTGGTTGAGAGATGGAGGGGTTTAGGGTTCCAATAAAGGTAGGAGTACTGGGGTGGGGTGGGAATTCGGGGCAGGGTAGGGGAGTGGAGTGAGCCCATAGGGCAAACAGAGCTGGAAGAGCTAAAGAGAAGGTGGCTGGCTGAAACCAATCAGCCAGCTGAAGCAGAAAAGTGTGCTTTGTGAATGAAGTACAGGAACAGCAGGGGAGTAAGGTGATGAAATGCAGCTCAAGTCAAAGCAGGCCGGTGGAGCAAGTATGAATGGGAGTGGGGGATAGCTTGGGAGAGAAGGAAAATAGATTTAGGAGATCAGTAAGTGGGAGAGCAGTGCCACCTAGTGGTAAAAATATATATGAGGTAGCATAGGAGGTAAGGAAGTTAAGGACCACTGTAGGCTGCTTGGCAAGCCCAAGGTAAAGCACAGACACCACAGTGGTGAGCACTAGTAAACAATCGCAGTACATGCACTTTATATTTTATCCTGATGGGGCTATAGTTTGGAAGATCCTTAGAAGGTTGTGGTACTGTCCCATAATGGAAGTCCTTTAGGAGTTATTTCCTGGACCGTAGTGGGAAGGGTTAATTACACATGCAGCTGTAGGGAAAAGAGCAGAACAAAACAGGTAAACAAGTAAAAGAACTTACAGAGCAAGCTGAGGGAATGCAGTTAAGGAGTCAGCAGCAAGGAAGAAAACAGTTTGAAAATTGGGCCTGGAATCCCAGTAGGTAATATAACCTCCTGCAGAAATCTAATTGGTGGGATGGTGGTTATGAGAGTTTACAGCACTCTATGTAGGTGTGGCTAGAGGCAAGCCCAGAGTCAAGCACAATCACTAAAATCTCTAACAGAATAAGGCTATGTACTGTTCATAGTAAGAATAGGAGGTTTTGTTGTATAGTACTGTCAGGTAAGAAATAACTTAAAACAGGCTGGGTAAGAAATATCTTAACACAGGCTGGGTAAGAAATATCTTAACACAGGCTGGGTAAGAAATAGCTTAACATTGGCTAGAGTCCAGCATGTAATAAACATAAGTTTGTTGAGACTAACAGGCAGTCTATTAAGAAATGGGAGAAATGAGGGGGTCCTTGCTGCCTAGCAAGGTCCTAGCTCTGGAGAGTATGGTTTCTACCTGTGTGGCTATTACCAGAATCTGGCAATCTTTCGGTATTGAGATGGGCCCATTAGGTGGTGGAAGGGGATGCCGTTGGCACTGAATCGATCTGCCAGGATACTGGCAATATCCTTGGGATCAGTATATTTAATGCCATCCTGTTGTAGCTCAGAGCAGATCAGAGCATTGCTATTTAGATTCCTGGCATAGCTATGGAATGGCTTGCAGTTGTGTTTGGAATCTTTGGCTATATTATGTTCATAACTAGCTTTGGAGAATGTTATGAGGGATCTCAGCTTCTTACTGAGGCTGGAAAGGGAGTATTTTGCATCCTGGGAATTTCCTCTTTTCTGCAACAGTTTCTTCCTTTTGTTGTAAAGTTGATTTATGGCAGGGTACCACCACACCGGCTTCCTTTTTTTTGTGGGGAGCGTCTTGGTTCTATTTGGGATGACACGATTTATGCACAAGTGGATGTGCTAGTACAGTGCCTCATTGTAGGATTCAGCATTCGACCTTTCAGTTCCCATCTGCAATGGGTGTCATGACGTTTGTCATGTCTGACATGTGTAGCATGAAGTTGACTTTGGAGACGTGTTTTATGGAGGTTTCCTTACTGGGGTGTGAGGGAAAGGATGTGGATGTTAATGGTGATTAGCTTATGGGCAGACTTGACCACTGATGGCGTGACCATAGGTGTGGAACATCGATTTCCATGTTGGCATTGACCAGGTCTAGGATATTGGAGCCCCTGGTGGGATTATGCGTTACTTGATCCAGAGCATTTGGAATTATGATTTCCAAGAAATGTTAGGCACACGTGTTGGTACATGAGTAGTTTTCCCAGTTAATGGCAGGGTAGTTGAAATCATCCAGTATTAGGGTGTTTGGTTGCATCATAATATTTTCCAGTATGTTTAAAAAGGTGTGGTGGGAACTTTGGGGCATGGTGGGGGATCTGTAGCAAACTATATAATTTGGATTGCAGTCTTACCTATTGTTAGTTGCCCCTGGGGAATTTAAGATGCATTGTGTTGGGCAAGTAGCCTGGTGGTGTGGATATCCTTGGTGAATATGGACACTCCTCCACCTTTAGTGTTTTGGTCCTAGTTTGGTGGCCAACAGGTGTGGTAAGAGCTGTACCTGGTATTGCATGGGTGCTCTCTGGAGCCTTGGATCAGGTCTCTGTTACTGCACAAATATCAATGTTCTCCATTTTTAAGAGTGCCTAGTGATTGTGAATGGCCACAAAAGCATTGATCTCTACACACACACAACCAAACATACAAAGTTTCACAGTTGCCATATCTGGGATTAGACTTCCTACCTAACTAGTACATCACAGTACAGTATTACGCAGTTATCAAGAAAAAACAAAACAAAATTCACAGCAGCTTCCAAATAAAACTTGTAATCCACAAAAATGAAGCAGCTTTTCAGGAAAAACAATAAAGCCCTGAGCAGGGCAAGCTTAGAAAATTGTGAAAAAAACACGGATGGCTCAGCACACTTCAGTTCACTTTATTCCACAGAAACACAGCACATTAATGCTCCACCATAAGTTTTCATTTTAAAAATCTGAGGAAGTGTTTTTTAAAATGAAAACGTATGGTGGAGTGTTAATGTGCTGTGTTTCTGTGGAATAAAGTGAACTGAAGTGTGCTGAGCCATCCATGGGCTTTTCACAATGTTCTAAGCTTGCCCTGCTCAGGGCTTTATTATTTTGCCTGAAAAGCTGCTTCATTTTTGTGGATTACGCAGTTATAACACACTCCACAGAGCTTACTTGGCAAATCTTTCCCCAAAGATGTATGTCAAAGTGAATGACATCATCAGCCCTGCCAAAGTAGGGCAATGGAAATTGTAGTAACTGTGAATGGCCTCAAAAGCATTGATCCCTTCACAGACAAACACACACATACACACAAAGTTTTACAGTTGCTATGTCTAGGATTAAAACTCCTACCTAACTCAAACATCACACTACAGCATTATGCAGTCACAGCATGCTCCACGGAGCTTACTGGACTACTATTTCACCAAAGGTGTATTTCAAGGTGAATGACATCAGCAGGCTTAGCAGAGTAGGGCAATGGGGAGTGTAGTGACTGTGAATGGCCACAAAAGCATTGATCCCTACACACACACAGTTGCCATGTCTTGGATTAGAACTCTTACCTAACTAGTACATCATACTACAGCATTATACAGTTATAGCACGTGATGCAGAGCTTATAAGGCAACTCTTTCACCAAAGGTGCATTTCAAGGTGAATTACATCAGCAGGCTTGCCAAAGTAGGGCAATGGAGAGTTCAGTGTGTGTGCATGGGCCATAAGCCATTCATCTGGAAGCAGACACACAGCACTCAGGTATGTGTATACAACTGCTACAGGAGTAATGACTTGTACAGTCATGTTAAACAGTTATCACAAGCACCACAGACACTATAGTGCTGAGGTATACTAGAGCCAAATGGCTACAGTGATTGACATTTGCACATCATGTTGGTTTAGTCAGTTGGATGTGTGCCTGGTGGGACAGGCCTCATGATGGGAGGCTCTTTGTCACTGTCTGTCACTCTCTTCCACACATATATGTATGTGCAACTTTGGCCTATTATAGTGTGTTGTCCTTGGATATATGTATGTATTCCTATCCAATGTGTGGGCAAAGCATGACTGGTGTGCAATGTGGAGTGTGTGCACAAACATATGTGACTGTCAGATATGTATAGTCCACTGTTTTTGTCAGACATGGGCTTAGGAGCATGCCCAGTATGACCTTTCATTATTTTTTTGTCAGACATGGACTTTGTTGTCAGACATGAGCTTCATTTCTCTAAGTGTGGGAGCATGTCCAGTATGACCTTCTGCATTGAATATGTGAATCCATTCCAGGTAGGTTGTACTCCAGTGCAGGCTTTTGGGTCTACACCTACAGCTAGCAACCTGTTTCTGTGGGATATCTGTAGATTGGTTGACAATATGGGGTCAAAATGGGCAACAGATAGTGGGTTACTGTAGGTAATTGTGTCTGTGCTGCATCTGCTACATGGTTTTGGTGTTAGCAGAGATATTCAGACATATGTACTGTTTTACACTGTGATGTTTTACGTCATCAACTACTGTCGGGTATACATATTTGCTTGTAGTAATTTCATAGGGAACACAGGGTGAATGAAGCTGTGCCCAGTATTGTGGTCTGCAGCCTACATATTCTTGCACAATCATGCCATTCTGGAGGGGAAACTGCAGACACTTGCTGATGGGTCTGTGTAAATGGTTCAGCACCTTGGTACAGTGGTAGCTGAGGATTCCATGCTTGTACATCCATCGAAGTGACAGTATGGCCATATCCTGCTGTGGCCATACCTCACAGCTGTACAGACTCACACAGGTTACCCAGAGGCAGGGCTCATATTTTTGGTCAATACCCCTTCACATTGTGGTTTACAAGCAGGTTTGTGGCCTCCCATTCCTGTGTTTGCAGGCAGGGATAGTATGTGTACATGGCTGATTTTCAGAATTCACACACTCCATGCCATCCATGCTCCTACCCCCCGCTCTGTTATTCTATCCTCTTCCAAACATTATGCAAACATCTGATAAGTTCCCTATAGTTATCACTTCATCCCAGCAGTATTTTGCAGTTGGTCCACAATTCATGCAGTAGGACTTAGTGGATACATTTCTGGGATTTGCCAACATGCCCTTGCATTTGGGTTCTGTGGACTGTGTTATGTTGTTATTTGGGAGTCTATGAGATAACATACACTGGCAGTACGGGTGAGACACAGGCCTTTGACAGAGGACTGTAGGGCATTTGGTAGCGATGCAAGCAATCTGTAGCAGCCGCTGCTTTGTGTCACTCTTACAGTCCCAGGCTGTAAGCCACTATATTCCCCTGGGGTGACAGGGTAGGTGTGCAAGGTGTTAATGTCAATAGTTTCTGTCATTATTGATCCAGTGGTCTGGATTCTAGCAGGGTGCTGCTTACAGCTAGGGACACACCTGCATGGGAAACCTCTTCAGCATGCTGCATTCTGTGGCTATTTCCATACAGAGGTGGGGGTCATATTGTACTCATTCCCAACAACAAGGATAAGACCTGTGAGGTACCTGTGGCTGATGGTGGGGTGAGCTGGGTGCATGTGTGCTATGGAAGCTACTTGGACTCACAGATATATGTGGGCATTCCACTTATGCTGGCTTGTGCAGAGACATCAGCAGTTTCTCAATACTTCATACCTGTGACCTTTGTGGTCTGCCAGTGTTTGGCCAGATGACATTGGTATTACATATTACAAACCCAACTAATGTGCTGCTAACCTGTATGTACAATTCCAAAGGTGTGTCCATTTGACAGTAACATATTATACACTGTCTGTCTGGGGTACTTCCACCTGTTTACTGTTTGTATGTCCAGGCCCTCATTCATGCCATGTCCATCTTTCAGATGATGATAGATATTACATCCGAACAATTACTATGGCTTACTGCTGGAATGTATCTTGCTGGGATGCATTGTGTTTGGCATTGCAGTTGTGAGAACCTGGCCCTGTCATCGACAGCACTGGCCAAAAGCCACCAGGACAAAACCCACCATGCTTACATGCTGACCACTCTCACACAATATACAACACACACCATCCTAACACACATAGCCCTGCATTTTGTACATGTGCTACAATCTATCCTGCTACTTTGGCCAGCTCAGGTAATCTGTGCTCCACTGTTATTATACCTACACATACATGTTACTACATTTCTACATGGGATTGTGGGGGGGGGGGCACACCTGACAACTGTACACATTTGCTATGACTGTACTGGTATTTCAGGTATTCCATTTCATTCTGCATTCTGGCCTACCATGCAGACTACAGGCATATCAGTGTACTACAGATCTTAGGTTTTATTGACCTACATTTCAGTTTCAGACTTCATACCCTTCAGAACTAACATCCTGCTGCCTGACCTGTTGTAGTCTGTCTGTGTAGGTCTGGAGGGGGGCTGTTCTCCATAGCCATCAATCAGAGGCCTTAACACAGCCTTTCTTTGTGTTTGTCTACATCTGTCCTGCTGGCTGAGGCCGTTGTTGGGTATGTGAGCCACACTGACTGGCATGTGTGTGTCCTCTGGACACATGTGACACAGCACATTTCCTGCAGTGAGTTTTGTCACCTTGTCTAGTACTGGCTACTGTGGAGACACCAGTATTTATTACAGATTTCATGCTGCCAATATAGGTGTCTACTATCTGCTGGCATCAAATTCAGCCACCAAATTCCCTTACATGCGCACATCCATACCACAGATACAAGTAACAAAATATACTACTCCATACAGCAATTGATAGGGAGAGGGACTTACCTTGTGCTGTGCCAGTATTGAGGATGGTGCTGAAGAGCTGACTATATCAGATGCACATAGTACACTCCCTATACATGATAAAGCACAGGTAGTGTCATGTTTGGCATCCCTTTTACTGTATGTGTGAGTCAGAGAGAGGTGTCATTCCCTGGGTTCCTACCGTGTCAGTGAATGTGCTATGCGTTGCCTCTTTGCCAAGGCCTGGGCATACTGGGCATGCCTCCTTCTGCCTACTGGGGCAGGCTCAGGTTGTTCCTCCTCTGAGTCACTCTGTGCCTGTGCAGGCCTTGGCAATAGTGGGGGGCTGTGTGGCCCTGCCCCATGCTGTTCCTGCTGCCGCTGTTTCCACAGGATCATATTGTGTAGCATGGCACATATGATGATAATTTGGGTACATGTAGCTAGTGAGTACAGCAAGGCTCCACTGGATATGTCCAGGCACTGGAACCGTGACTTGAGCATCCCAAATACATGGTCTATTATTATTCTTGTCTGTGTGTGTGCCTCACTATGGAGTTCTTGCTTGGGTGTGTGTGCATTTCTGATGGGTGTCATCAGCCACGGCTCCAGTGCATAACCAGCATCCCCCACTAGGTGGCCATATGGGATGTCCCCATTGGCATATCTCTGGTACAGTCGCGTCATATGCCAGATCTGTGAGTCATAATATCTTCCAGGGCAGCCAGCACACACATTCATTATAATGCGCTGGGCATTGCACACGACCTTGCAGTTGATGGAGGGAAAGCCCTTGCAGTTTATGTAGACCCTACCCCGCTCACCTGGTGGTGCTTTGATGTGTATGTGCGTGCAGTCCATAGCATCCACTACCTCAGGGTAATCTGCTATTTGGTGGAAGAGACACATATTGCTGGTCAAAGCCTCACGGGTGTTGAGGAAATATATGTGCTCACCGGCATGTGCTGACATGGCATCCAGGAACTGGTGGAGTACCCTGGATGCTGATGCCTGTGAGATCCCCATGATATCCCCAGTTGGCCTTTGGAAGGTACCTGTGGCTAGTATTCTTAGGTCCCCACATACCTTAGTATCCATTGGGATGGGTTCCCCTCTGTTGGTTGTGTGTGTGAGGCGTGGCCGGCACAGCCGAACAGTTTACTGTAGGAAGTCCCTGTCCACCCTATAACACTCCACTATCTCCAGCTCACGTAGCCCTTGGTAGGTTGCCCTGGGTCTGTACACTCTTGCCTTCTCCTCACTGTGTGTTGATCATCAGCATTCTCAACCCTCACCACCCTCAGCCTCTTCCTCATGTTGATTTATGAGAGCTAATGCAGCCCTTATCATTTTGTTGCTTTTGTTAGGTAAAATTTCCCCATTTGTGTACACCGGTGGTGTAGAGTTTGTGGGAAAAAGCAGAGGAAAAGGTGTTTGCATAGTTTATAGTTGTGTGCTGGGCTGGGCTGCTGCCTGTGTAATTGGCTGATTCTGATACATTTTACCTGCCAGTTATGCTAGTTCTCCTTGATTACCTTCCTACTGCTATTTTCCCTTCTAATTGCCTTCCTATTGAAGCCTAGAGGTGTGCTGTGCAAACACAGTGCTCAGATGTGCTTGGGGCTGCTATTTCCTGGTTTGGTTTAAAACCTGGTGTGTGGCACGCACACCCATTTAGGCAATATAAAGTGTTCTTGGCAGCTTCAGACACACCCCCTTCTTTAGCTTTGCTAAGCTTAGGGAAAACCCAAGCCACAGGGCTCCAATAAGCTTACAGCATGCCTGACACACCCCTCTATGATGTCAGCTAGCTCTTAGGCTTGCACCATGGTCTTCCTGCACCTACACAGTTGGGTGCAGGCTAGCCATTAGGGGAAATCTGTGATTCAGTATCATTCCCCTCATTTGCATAGGATTGCCGGCTAATGCCAAGTTACAAGTCCCACACTGAGCCTTCCCCCTTAGCAACCACTATTCACTGGCCTTGTTGTCTTCTGCCTGCCATTGACTATAATGGCAAAATTGTGATTTTGCAGGGAAAGCTTTTTTCAGGGTTTTTCTTTTATTTTCTGGGCCAATCCCATTTGCATGCCTATGCTTAAACGACCAGTATAGGCCCCCCCCAAAAAATAAAAGTTATTTTTTTTTGCAACTGTTTTCCATGCCAATGGCCAAATGGCCATTGGCATGCTTTACAAATTATATACACCCTTTATTTGGAGCTGTCATGGCTCCATTTTGTAGTTGGCAGAAATGTACTCGGTTACTAACCGAGTACATTTCTGCAGGCTACACTAGTCCTGCAAGGACGGCTGCCAGTTTCCTGGATCACAAATTCACCTCATTTGCATGGTTTTCATCTGCAAATGGGGTAATTTGCATACAGCAGCTGTGTCCGTGCAGGAATATTGCAGGACCGCTCATGTACATCTCGGGAGCTTGTTCTTGGCTCTCTCAGTGGCCATATTGCCTCCAACAGCTGATGCACTATTTCTGCACACCATGCAGAGCTTGCTGAATCCTGGGGTTAGTCTTCTGTGCATCCAGCACTGCCAGTATCGCATTCAGTATGTCTTAAACAAAGCCTTGTGTGTCCAGCAAATGACTGCTTGGTATTTTGTAATACACACACACAGCTGTACACATAATACGGATACATATATAGAAATAGATATAGATATATGTGTGTGCCTGTGAGTTTGAAACCATAATAGTAACTAAAAATGTTGAATGGAGAAAATGTTGAATCCGCTGGAGAGCCCCTGTTAGCCCCCATTTCAAGTTATGCTTACAGGCATTTCAACATTTTTGCCTTTAAAGGTTTGGATATATCACCATTTTTTCAGTATTATGGTTTCAGTTTATATATTTTTAGCATGATCAGATGCCTGTGTATATTTGTGTGTGTGTGTGTGTCTATATATAGTTATTTATATATATATATATATATATATATATATATATATATATATATATATATATATAGATACATATATACATATATATTATGTGCATGTGTATATACAGTAATATATATATATATATATATATATATATATATATATATATATATGCACACACACACACACACACACACACACACACACACACACACACACACACACACACACACACACACACACACATATTTATATAGCTATATATATATATATATATATATATATATATATATATTAATATTAATATATATATATATATATATATATATATATATATATATATATATATTCACTATCACTATCATCGATCCACACCTCTGTGAACTTCACTCACCTAACCATTGGCAATGGGGCTGCTAGGGATAAATATGGCTACACTTGTAAGGGCTCTAGAGCCATTAGCCTAGTAAACCTGTTCAAATATTTAACTTATTCTGTATTAAAATATGCTTACACACAAAAAGCTGAAGATGTAATAATAAGACATGCATAATGTTCTAACCCGCTGCAGTACATTATATGCTAGACTTTCAAATAATCGTCTTCGTTAATTTCATCTCACATAGCTAAGAATACCCTTAGATATATTTGTATTCTGTGTTTGTAGTAATGTTTTTCAAATAATATCCTTCCAGATTTTAATGCCCTAGATCATATAGATTTGAGATTGAAATGACCTGACTTATGAACCAGTGTGTGCTCAGGATCAAAATCTCAGAAGCATTTTAAGGATGTTAATTATAAGGCTGTTGGGTTTTCACTGGCAAATGTCAATCCCTTCTCTTTTTTTATGCATTTTAAAATGTCTGAATATCTAACCGTAAGCACATACTGGAGTTCTAACAGACAGCACTTTGCTACATTTCTTACTAATTTGAGGAGGATGTAAGTTGTGGTTATTACTTTTTTCTTTCTTTTTTATAATATCTTAGTTTATGGACTGCATCACTGCAAAGATATAAATGCATAAAATATTTAAATAGAAATGAATCTGCTCTATATAAATATTAATAGACCATTGCTTTCCCCCAGTACAACTCTATAATTCTCTATTTCTTGACTTTATTATACACTAGAAATCTGTGAAAAAATGTTTTATGCAAAAGTGAAGCAAATAGATAGTTACTGCAACTGTTAGCATTGTTGGAAGAAACACCTCTTCTTTTTTTAATAAAAGTTAAAAATTAGGCACAAGTTCCTGCCCCACACCGGAGAAACATGCATATTTTATTATAACTTCTCATTCGTTTTGAGATGGGTGCATTATCTGAAAGTTTTATAATGAGTATCCCTACACACTGACATGACAAAATTGTAAATTGTTTAGCTTAGTAGCTTGCTGTGTGCCACATATGCTTTATTTATAATGTTAGTTATTACTTATATTGTATTATGACAAGAAACAGTAGTGTATCTTGAACAGTTTAACGTTTTCAGTAACTCCCTGGAGGATGGAAGAGTGCAGGCTTAATAAAGAATCCTAAATTCTTTATAGATTATGCCTAAAATCATGTATCATATCTATACGTCTTCTTCTGCATGCTGCATCAATTATAGGAAATAATTCAGTTTAGATTAGCTTTGGGGATGAGAGATAATAGAACAGCTTTATAGTTTGTGTAACAGCTGCCTTCTTATTTGAATTATAAAATATAAATTCAACCTGTTAATTACAGATTAGTAGGGCTACCTAAGCATTATTAAGTCCCCCCCACACACACACACACACACACACACACTCCCACTATTAAGTCTTGTCCAGTCTATAAGAAATGCATACCACCATGCAGACAGGCTGGTTGTGGCTAGTCAATGACACACACTGTCATGACCAAGACAGATCGCTCAACAGACAAAATATTAAATAAAATATGTTTTAATAAAGTAAGTTTCTAATAAAAAGAAATCCATTTTCCTACACTCACTCCATCTATTTGCAAGTTGAACCTTATTTTACTTTTGTTTTTCAGGCTACCTCAGCTGTCCTTTATTTGATATAGCCTGATCAATGGGATCAGGCTCTTCACTCCTTATTCTAGCAGCCCAAATGGTCTTCAATAGAGTGCAGTGGCTACCCCCTCTCAAAAAAAAAGAATATCTAATATGGAATAATTATCTTAGTCACCATCCTGCGTACACCTAAACACTGAGTCTTGTTCCTGATATCAAAACTATGTGCATGTGCAGTATCATACCTCTCAACCTGTTAAAGTAAGAAATCTGGACAAAGCCATAAATAAAAGAGGGACAAATGCCCAAAAATAGGGACAATTTTTAAATATTGCTCTTACAATCTTAAAAAGTTGATCAAATAACAGGTTTTGCATCAGCATGCATTTTCTAAATGGTATGAAGTCTGAAACTCAAACGTATGTCATTATTTTCTAACTTCAGTCTTAAATGATTTGTCACTAATTTGCCAGAAAATCACAATTTTATGAAAAACGGACCAAAAATATGAGGCAGAAATCTGGACATTCTGCAAAAATCTGTAGAGTTGAGAGGTATGTAGTACATAGCTGTATGAGTAGGGTCTATATTAGAAGAGAGAAAGCTGAAAACAGTGAATGCTCTTATACCGAACTTAAAAAAATTAAACCACACAATGTCGAATGTACAGAACAGCAATTTTTTTCCCCAGGGGAAAAAAAATGTGCAGACAAAATACAGTGGGGGGCCCAGCGATTTTTTTTCCCTGAGAAAAAATTCACTGTTCCGACCATTCGACATGATGTGGTTTCATTTCTTTTAAGTTTGATATGAGCGTTTGTTGTATTCAGCTTTCACTCTTCTCATATAGACCCTATGAGTACTGTATCCCCTAACAGGAAACTCAGCTATTTGAAGAAAATTAAAACAAATAAATGAAAGAAAAAGTCCAAAATTAGTTTTGAGGAGCTATATTCCAGCAGCTCACTGCCACAAGCTGCCCCTGGACAATGTCATGAATTGATTGGTTTCAGTATTGTTTCACAGTGTCTCAAGCATATCTGAGGGGAACTGAGAACATTGTCAACCTCTCTGCTGGTTAAACAAGGATTGCTATGTAGAGGAGTATGGCTGCAAGGTTCTAGAAAAGGATTTGGAAATGCTGTGCAAGTGAGCGTAACAATGAGAGTTCATTTGGTGCAAACAAATGCAAAGTGCTGTAATTATGCTACAATGGCACTGCTGCCAAGTGTCGGGTCTGAGGAATCAAACTGGTGACAAAATACAGGTATATAATCTGGGGCTTTCAGAACACCTAGACTGGTATATCTAGACCAGGAAGAAAAGGCAGTGGCTGCAGCAAACAGACTGCCAGTGTATATCCTGAGTGGACTAGGACTGGACTTCTGTCTGATAAAATGGCTTGATAGCCAACGCACTCAAAAAGAGAGACAGTCACAAGATCACATATAAGAGGAGTAGTCAACATGCAACTCAGGAAGACTTCCTCAAAGTATTGCAAAGTCATCCCCAGTGAAACAGTCGCCCCACAGCATAAACCACTACTTGCCACAGTGGTCAGAGAAGGCTCCAAAGTCAACAGAGACCAGACTGAAGACTGAAAGTTGACTGGAGAGAAAGTCCAACAGTTCAAAGAATTACTCAGGGCTCTAACACCTCGGAGTTGAAGGAGAATGGCAGCGCCTACAAAACAGCATATATTAGGACTACAGAAAAGATATGTTGCCGAGCCAAGTATGGAAATAAGGTGCATAAGGAAAGCTGGTGGTGGAATGCAGAAGTCCAGGAAGTCATCAAGAAAGAAGGAGTGCAGGAAGAAGTGGGAGATAGAAAAGAGATAGTCAGACACTCTTGAAGACAGTCAGACCTTCATAAGGGATGTCAGCAACAACCTGCTCACCAGTCCAGAGTATTTCCAGCAGCTTCTGAATAAAGAAAATGCCACAGAAGTTGTACTGCCCCAGAAACAGCCTACAATGAGAGAAGAAGAGGAGCCCACCCTAGAAGAAATAAGAACAGCACTAAGGAAGATGAAGTCAGGGAGAGCAGCAGGCTCAGCTGAGGTTACAGTAGATATGATAAAAATGCTGGGTGAGATAGGGGAGAAATGGCTCCTGCGGGTACTAATAGCAGTGTGGAGAGAAAGGCGTATCCCAGATGACTGGAGAATAAGCATACTTGTGCCAGTGTACAAGAACAAAAGAGACATCCACAACTGAGGCATCAAACTCCTGTCACATTGCATGAAACTTCTGGAGAGGGTGATTGATAAACGGATATGCAATGTAAGATGGGAGATGAGCAGTTTGGATTCAGGTCAGGATGCAGCACAATTGACCCAGTGTTTGCATTGAGACAGATGCTTGAGAAGAAGCTAGAGATGAGGAGAGAGTCCAACTGGGCATCCTTAGAATTGGAGAAAGCATATGACAAGGTCCCAAGTATGCTGATCTGGGCAGTACTGCGGTGGTTTGAGGTCCCAGAAACATTGGTAGAATTAGTGCTATGTACAAGGACCCAATGACCCAAGTGCAAACAGTGTTCAGCCTCACAGAGGGGTTCCCAGGGAGTGGGTATACATCAGGCTTCAGATCTGAGCCCAGCTGTTCATACTGGTGATGGACTACATAAGCAAACAGGTTGCAGAGGAGGGATCAACAAATCTGCTGTATGCAGATGATGTAGCAGTGCAGGCAGACTCTGAGCTAGAACTTCAGCAAAGGATAGGAAAATGGAATGCAAATCTGAAGGCACATGGGATGAAACTAAGCACAGATAAGACGGTGGTAATGGCAGCAAATTGGGGAAATCAGTAGAAGCTGAGAATAGAGATAGAAGATGGTGGAATAGGTAAACAGCTTCAAGTATCTGGGAGGGGTAGTTGAGAAGAAGGGTAGACTGAAAGAAGAGGTCAAAGCTAGAATCTGAGGGGCTGCAACCAACTGGCATAGAATATCAGGTATAGTCTATGACAGAAGAATGCCAAAGAAGCTGAAAAGTAAGGTGTACAAGACAGTGGTGCGACCAGTACAACTGTATGGTACTGAAACCTGGGCAGTAAAGGCAAAACAGTTGAAGAAGCTAGAGGTAATGAAACCAAAGTGCCTGAGAAAGGTTGTAGGATGCACACTGTAGGAAAGGTGAAGAAATAAGGACATAAGAGCAGAAGACAAAGTAGCTCCAATTGCAGAAAAGATCAAAGAGAACAGATTACAATGGTTTGGGCACATGTGTAGAAAAGCAGAAGACAATCTGGTGAGGAAGATTTGGGACAGACAGGAAGAAGGTAAGAGGAAGCGAGGATGTCCAGCAAAGAGGTGGATGGATTGTGTGAGAGAAGATATGCAACAGTCAGGCATGAATGTTGAAGAAGGCAACTGAATCAAGAGAGTTGGTGACAACTAACACGATACCCTGACCCCATGTAGAAAAAAAATGGGAAAAAATACAGCTGATGATGATGATGATAATGTACAGGCATGAAGTACAGGCCAACACTAAGGGACTCTGGATAACAAAGTTTGCCGATGACTGCAAACTGGGAGCCATTATTGAATCCCCAAATTATGTGGATATTCTACAAAAGGGCCTTACAGAAACAGATGCTTGGTGCCAGAGCCATGGGCTCAAGCTTAATGTCAAGAAATGTATAGTTATCCCATTTGGGAAAAAACATGTAATCATGAATTACCACATAGGTGGCAGTACACTAAACACCGAAAGTGTGATGAGAGACTTAGGGACATAGGTGGACAGTGGTCTCACCTTCGATAACCACATCGCCACAACAGTCAGGAAATCCTTCTATGTGGCACACCTCATCACTAAGGGCTTTTCATCCAGAAAAAAGAAGGTCATTGTCCCACTGTACTCATCCCTCATTAGACCCATTATAGAGTACAATGCCCCTTTTGGTATGTACCTCACAAGACATCTACAACTTCTGGAAAGGCCGCAGAAATACCTCACTAAAAGAATCACAGGCCTAAAGCAGATGCCCTATGCTGACCATCTAAAAAAACTCCAGCTATACTCTGTGGCATATCGTCTACTCAGAGGTGATCTCTACTTAACATACAGGCCATGTCAAACTCTGAGCTGTTGGACATGCTCCACTTAAAGAAATCTCAATCCCTCAGAGCCACACGCTCCAGGGATCTAAACTTTGTCATCACAATGAACAAAACATGCTGGAGGGATAGGTTCCTGACCCAGAGACTCCCCATACTCTGGAATAGACTGCCCATACATGTCAAGCAGAGCGCCTCCTTGGCCCTCTTCAAAAGGAACCTTGACAATTGGATGGGAGATAGGAAATTCACCCCGGAGATCATGTCAGCCGCCCTGCTAGACAGGGTTCCAGGGAAGTAAATATTGTGGGAAGAAATATCCGGGTAATTGGTTGGCTAGGCTTGTATAGGCCCTAGGGACGATAGCCTAGTACCAACCTATGAACCTCTGATGGTATGAGGGTGTTATATGAAGCATGATATTGGTGGACAAGATTATGTCAGGTTGGTATGAAGGTGTTATATGAAACATAATATCGGTGTACAATATTATGTCAGCTGGGTAGGAAAGTGTTACACGAAGCATGCTATTGTTGGAGAATATTATGTCAGGTAGGTATGAAGGTGTTATACGAAGCATAATATTATGTCAGGTGGGTATGAAGGTGTTATATGAAGCATGATGTTGATGGAGAATATTATGGCAGGTAGGTATGAAGGTGTTATATGAAGCATGATATTATGTCAGGTGGGTATGAAGGTGTTATATGAGCCATGATATTGGTGGACAAGATTATGTCAGGTAGGTATGAAGGTGTTATAAATGAAACTGGTGGACAAGATTATGTCAGGTAAGTATAAAGGTGTTGTATGAAGCATGATTTTGGTGGAGAAAATTATGTCAGGTAGGTATGAAGGTGTTATTCTGAACAGAAAATACATAGAGGGAGGATGGGTGTACAGCAGCATAAAGCATACATTAACTACTCCCTCTACCTACAACAGTACTTTCTGACAGGCAGGGTTGTAGACCTATGGAATGAATTACTGGAAGGACCTGTGGAAAAGGAATATACAGATTCATTCAACAGGGCATGGCAAATGTGGAAAAAGTATAAACAGAAAGTACAGCACAGAGGTTAGATATAATGTTAATGTGTTTTATTCAGCAGACTTGATAGCCTTCTCATCCCCATATTGTCATTAAGCAATTGCAATGCAGCTAAGAATCACCTGTCTTTATGCCATGCTTAGTGACAATGCTGCAGGTTAAGGCTATTGTGCTGGCATTCTATGTTGCAAATGGTATAACCAAAATGTTTTAAATCTCTGTATATCTCCTGCTTTGATAGAGAGTTTCTCGTTCACTCATTTATGTGTGTGATAGGCTGTACAACAGACAGACAGCAGGACATTATTTGCAACATGTCATTACTTACCATAAATTATCCTCAGGATTCAGGATGCTCCATGCAGGAATAGTGCTATTCCTGCACGGAGTGGATCGTGCCCATGTAGAACACCAGCGTGCCTTGCATATTAATGAAGGCACGCTGCTGTATTTTCCACAGGGACATGATCCGTGCATGATCACAGAGGGCTTGTCCGAGCAGTGCTTGCACAGTACACATGCCACCTACATTCTAGAATTGCCGTATGGCAATTCTAAAGCAACTAACAGTATCTGCGGACACTGTTATCATAACAGAACAGCGTCCACAGACAGACTACAGTAAAAACACACAAAAGCACAGCCTACCACAATGGTTCAGCACAGATAATTTCCAGAATGGTATGCTAGGGTACATGCTGCCATACCAAATAAGTAAGCATGTTCCTGAAAAGAACATTTAAACCAATTCCTCCATGTATGACGTAGTTGCCCAGATGTCCTGCCCTAAGATGCAGAAATCAATGTGCATACCCCTACAATAAATAACAATAAAACATATTTCCTTTATTTTTTTTCCATCCTCAATAAAGTTTAAGCATAGCTGAGCGGGTGTACACATTGTGCAGCTGTGTATAGCATAGCTGAAATATCCAAAGGAGCTCTCCAGCTGACACAAGCATCCTCCAAAAGGGCCTCATAGAAACAGACAACTGGTGCCAGAGCCATGGCCTCAAGCTAAACGCCAAAAAGTGTATAGTCATCCCCTTTGGCAAAAACAAAGTGCCCACAAATTACCACATAGGTGGTAATCCATTAAGTACAGAAGAAGTAATTAGGGACCTGGGGACCCAAGTTGATAGCAATCTCTCATTTGACAACCACGTGGCCAAAGTGGTTAGAAAAACATTTTATATAGCCCATCTAATCATGAAGGGATTCACATCTAGATCAAGGGAGGTCATCGGGCCTCTTTACTCATCCCTCATCAGGCCCATAATTGAGTACAATGCCCCTTTTGGGATGTACCTTACCAGACACCTGCAGCAACTGGAAAGACCCCAAAAGTACCTCACCAAGAGGATCAAAGGGATCAAACAGATGCCATATGCTGCCCGGTTAAAGAAACTCCAGCTCTACTCAGTGGCATACCACCTGCTCAGAGGCGATCTGTGCCTGACGTATAAAGCCATGTCCAACCCGGAATTAATGGACATGCTGCACCTCAGAAAATCCAAATCCCATCGAGCCACGCTCGAGACTTGAACCTCAGCACTGAAATAAATAGGACATGCTGGACGGACAGATTCATAACCCAGAGGCTCCCTTCACTCTGGAATAAAATCCCAGTCCAGGTTAGGCAGAGTCCCTCATTGACTCTCTTCAAGAGGAATCTTGATGAGTGGTTGGGAGATCGTAGGTTTACCCTGGGTATCACTTCTGTGTCACTGTTAGACAGAGGCACAGTATACTAACCTCGAAAAAGAGCATAGCAAAATTAATTTAAAATGGGTGGCGAAAGCCAAACACACTCTGGCTAGGCTTATAAATGCCCTAGGGCAGATAACCTAGTATGAACATATGAACCTATGAACCTATGAACCTATAAAAATATACAGCCAAAACAGTCAAAGTAAAATAGTACAGTGGTTAGAGCATTCTCTGAGCAGGCAGTCATTCACAATTCAAGCCCCAATGCAGTCCATTCATTTTTATATGTGAAAACAGCACTAAAAGTATCTTTTTTATAAATAGGTAGTGAATAATATATATTTGTTAACCAGAGTAGTGTTGCAGGTACAAATGTGAGGTGTGAGTGCAGTACAGTTGTGTTTATATGGGGGTTTCACAAGTGTCCCATACAGTATAGCCACAAAAGAATATAATGTAATGAAAGCACATAGGGGGATGCTAGGGAAGGGAAACATACATATCATAAGATCTCATTAAGAAGAAATCAACCCCACAATCCTTATAGTCCATAAAATGAAAGCTAAACAATGCTAAATCGTGCTCAGCTATGCTTAGCCTGAGTAAGCAATCCTTAAATTTGTATGCTTAGCTATAATTATCATAGCTAAGCAAATTAGCATCTACCCCTTTAAGCAGTGCCTATCTGTGCTAAGTGGGTTTGCCCGTCGTTTAGCTTAGCTCAGCATAGTCAAAACCATCCAATCACGGCAAAGTGTGAGAAATCAGCCCTATTTAAACATCACAGGCGAAAATACAGCCCATAACCAGTTGTACCTCATCACTGCAGGCACTATGGCTGGTGTTGGTGAAGGTGTGCACTTTTGGGTGCAGTTCTGTGGTATTCAGGATTCCAGGGTCATGGCTGGACTCCTAGTACAATACCACAAAGGGAGACTGCTGCAGGACCAGTACCAGGGCTCCTAATACAAAATAGAGGCCTGGGACCATCTTGCATGTGACCTCACCAGTGCCACTGGCATCCCTCAGACTGGTGAGCAGGTCCAGCACCAATTTGCTGACTTGAAGTATAGGAAGAGGGAGCTTTTGGACCAGGGGTCCAAGATGCATGGATGAGGAATGTCCCAGATGTGTGTAAGTATGAGTATCAATAAGCATTTTCCAAAGTCCAGCCTGTGTGTGTGATGGATAGGTATGCATAAATGTTTCTCCATCTTCTGTACAGTTGCAGATAAGAGGGCCATGAACATGGATGCCCATGCCAGCAGGCTGCTAAGGCTGTGTCGCGAGGCTGGTGAGTACAAATCTAGTTTGTAGTATTCATGGCAAATAAATAGAAAGGAGTAGAATGTCACCTGTCAGTATTTAAAAATTGGTATGGTTTGTACTGAATAAAGGGGACATTAGCAGATTAATAGTGATGTACAGGGTATATATTAATAAAAGTGTCAGTACCTGTCAATAAAAGTCAAAATCCCGGGCTGGTCATGTTTACTTTGGTATGTAGTGGTATGAATCGAAATGTGTACAGTTTCTGCACAGCAGCTATGGCTCTGAAAGCATTAAATAATCAAGGCTCATCCGACAAAGATTGTGGAGTTGTAAAACAGGAGATTAACTATATGAAATGTTCCTTGCATCAAGATCTGATACCTGAATAGTAATGTTGTGTTGACCAGTGTTTTCTAGACTGTGCTATGTCATAGTATGAATACACAGTAAAATAACGATCTGCCATGCATGAATGTCGGAATTACAAGGTCAGATTGTACAACCAGAAAATAGTCAAACAAGCAACAGCAGTTTCTCAATAGTGCATGCTGAAAACACAAACTTTGTTCTATTTTTTGCACAAACAGGCATGGTTCAAATC
>NC_056749.1:827900053-827902553 GCF_019279795.1 Protopterus annectens | reverse complement strand
TGCATGACCGCCGAATCCTACACCATTGCAATGTATGAACATGTGCACAAATGCATGGATTCAGCCATACCCAATAGAGTCAAGACACTCTCCTCCAAAAAAGGAAGCCAATCTGGGGGTCCCCTGCCATAAACAAACTCTACAACAGAATGAGGAAACTGATGCAGAATAAGGTAAAGTCCCAGGACTGGAAAAACTCCCTTACCAGCCACAGCAAAAAGTTGAGATTTCTCATCAAATCCTACAAAGCTAGCAATGAAAACGGAATTGCAGCAGATAGTAAAGACAACCACAAGGCCTTCTGTAGTTATGTAGTTATGTAAAGAATCTCCTCGGCAATACCCAGATTTGCTCTGAGCTACTGCACAATGGTACCTCCTATACTGAGCCAACAGATATTGCCAATATACTGGCCGACAGATTCAGTGCCAACTTTACCCCTTTCCCCTCCCAGTAGGACCAATCACAATACCAGTAGATTTCCAGGCACCCAGTATTACTGCTGCACAGGTTAAAACAGCACTATCCAAGGCCAAGAATGCACCATCTATGGGACCTGATAATATCCCTGGCTGTGAACAACAGAGTGAACTGGTACCTCAATTGTGTGCCCTGTTAAATCACAGCCTCATGTCCCTACAAAATGGCACACTGCTACAATCATCCCTCCCCACAAAGGAGGAGTGATTACAGACCCTGGGAACTATCTCCCCATTAGCATGATGAGTCTGTTATGTAAAGCTATGGAATGCATCATCATGGACCTAATAAACAGAGATAAAGGAAATCTCCAGACTCTGGATTGCACACAGTTGTGAAGGGTAGGTTACGCCTGCTCAACCTGGTTGACTTTGTTGAGTCAGTAACCAGAGCTGTGGATGAAAGCAAGGTGTTTCATACAGCCAACCTGCATCTGGCCAAGGCCTTTGATACCATTCCCCACTCAGGAATCATGGAAAAACTCACTAAGCTAGGCATTAACCCCTATATCACTAGGTGTGTTGAAAAGTGGCTTACAGATAGAACCCACAGTGTGAAAGTAGCTGACTCCAAGTCAGTCTGCTGGCCAGTCATCAGTGGAGTCCCACAGGGTTATATCCTGGGTCCTCTCCTGTTTGGTATCTACTTCTATGAAGTCCAGGGCAACATGAAGGGACTCTGGCTGACAAAATTTCCAGACAAATCCAAGTTGGAAGCTATTATTAATTCTACAAGTCATTTTGACATCCTACAGAAATGCCTCACTGAGTCCAACGACTGGTGTCAGAACCATGGCCTTAAGCTCAATGCCAAAAAATGTGTCATCATTCCCTTTGGGAGAAACCCTGTTCCCATGACTTACCACATCGATGGTAGTTCCCTGAACACAGAAGGTGTTATAAGACATCTGGGAACACAAGTTGACAGCAACCTCTCCTTTGACCACCATAGTGCCACTGTGGTCAGAGAGTCCTTCTGTGACACATCTCATTACTAAGGCTTTTGCATCTAGGAAGAAAGAAGTCATTCTCTCCCTCTACTCTTCCCTTATTAGGCCAGTCCTCAAGTACAATGCCCCATTTGGCATGTACCTCACTAGACACCTGCAACAACTGGAAAGGCTGCAAAAGTACCTCATAAACAAAATCCTAGGCCTTAAACACTTGTCCTGTATGGACAGACTCAAAAAACTCCAACTATTCTCTGTCTCATATCACCTACATAGAGCCAATCCCTGCTTGACTTACAAAGCCATGTCTGACCCAGCTCTATTAGAAATGCTACATCTAGAGAAATCTCAATCCCTCCACATCACACACTTCACAGACCTCAACCTCATTACCATAATCAACACAACATGCTGGAGGGACAGGTTCATAACCCAGAGAGTGCTCATGCTGTGGAATACACTTGCCATAGATGTCAAGCAAAGCACCTCACTGACCCTCTTCAAGAGGAATCTTGATGAGTGGATGGGAAACTGAAAATTCACCCTGAGGCTCACTCCAGTGGCTCTACTTGACAGAGGCACTGGGAGTTAAGGTCAGGTGGCACGATGCCAAGGTAATTCTATGGGCTAGGCTTCTAAAGGCTCCAGGTCCATTATACAGATATGTGCTCAGAACATGTAGTGGAGTTGTATCACAGAATCATACCTCTCAACCTCTTAGTGCAACAAATCTGTCCAAATGCTGTCAAAATGGGGGGACAATGGGCCCAAACTAGGGACCTCTTTTAAATATTGCCCTTATAAATGTAAAAAGTTGCCAGAGTAACACAGTTTGTTTCAGCATACATATTCTGATGGCTGTGAGGTCTGAAAATGAAATGTATGTCATCATTTACTGACAAAAATCCCCATATCATCACAGTGATTTACCAGAGAAATTAGACTAATCAGTAAAACAGACCAGAAATATGAGCAATAAATCTGGACATCCTGAAACAATCCAGCCAGTTGAGAGGTATGCTCAGAACCCCTTACTGCAATGAATCTGGACCAAGGCTGACAAAGTGGTGG
>NC_056749.1:827735053-827895053 GCF_019279795.1 Protopterus annectens | reverse complement strand
CATGAAAAGGGTGTGTGTCATGATTGCTGTTAGAACATTGGAGCTCAGTGGCCCGTGTCTGCCCTTAGCTATGCACAGCTCAGGCAGGGTGTGTGTCCAAGGCTGTATTTCCCTATTCCATGAAATGCAGAGTGTGTTCACATCTAGGAAGTGCCAGTTCTGCTGAAAACTATTTACTTTATCTAAACGGGTGTGCATGGTGTGAATAGGGCCTAAAACACCAAAAAAAAAAAAAAAAAACACAGGGGATAGCAGAACTGTTGACATTTGAGCACCGGGAATGTGCTGCACACATAAATAATTAAACAGGGAGGAAATGGGAAGGGGAAACTGCAGAAGGAAGGCAATCAAGGAGAACAAGCATAGCTGGCAGGTGGAATGTATCAGAATCAGCCACTTACACAGGCAGCAGACCAGCACACTACTATAAACTATGTATCAGAATCAGCCAATTACACAGGCAGCAGCCCAGCACACTACTATAAACTATGTATCATAGTCAGCCAATCACACAGGCAGCAGCCCAGCACACTACTATAAACTATGTATCAGAATCAGCCAATCACACAGGCAGCAGCCCAGCACACTACTATAAACTATGTATCAGAATCAGCCAATTACACAGGCAGCAGCTCAGCACACTACTATAAACTATGTATCATAGTCAGCCAATTACACAGGCAGCAGCCCAGCACACTACTATAAACTATGTATCATAGTCAGCCAATTACACAGGCAGCAGCCCAGCACACTACTATAAACTATGTATCATAGTCAGCCAATTACACAGGCAGCAGCCCAGCACACTACTATAAACTATGTATCATAGTCAGCCAATTACACAGGTACCAGCACAGCACACTACTGTAAACTATGCAAGCACCTTTCAGTCTGTTTTTTTCCACAAACTCTACACCCACAATGTACAGTCAGGGAATTTTAAACTGATAAATCTAACAAAACATGTTAGGGGCTGCTGTTGCTCTGATCTATCAGCATGTGCTAGAGACTGAAGGTGGTGAGGAGGAAAATACTGACAACCAACTTAGACTGAGGAGGAGGAGGAGAAGACTGCCCAGGTAACCTACCAGGGGGTACAAAACCTGGAGATAGTAGAGCGATACATGGTGGACAGGGACTTACTTCAGCAACTTGTTGAGCTGTGCCAGCTTCGCCGCAGAGCCAGAACCAACAGAGGGGCACCCATCCCAGTGGATACCAAGGTTTGTGTAGCCTTGAGAATACTAGCTACAGGTACTTTCCAAAGACCAACTGGTGATATCATGGGGTTCTCACAGGCATCTATTTCCAGGATACTCCATCAGTTCCTAGATGCCATGGGACCACATGCCACTGAGCACATTCACTTCCCCAGCACCCGTGAGGAGAGGACCAGCAATATGCGTCTTTTATACCATGTAGCAGACTACCCAGAGGTACTGGGTGCCATAGACTGCACACACATCCACATCAAACCACCACCTGGTGAATGGGGTAGGGTCTACATAAACCGCAAGGGCTTCCCCCTCATCAACTGCCAGGTCGTGTGCAATGCCCAGGGCATTATCAAGAACATGTGTGCTGGCAGCCCTGGAAGCTATCACTTCTCCCACATCTGGCATTGGTCACAGCTGTATCAGGCATTTGCCATGGGGGAACATCCCATATGGCCAGCTGGTGGGGGATGCTGGCTATGCACTGGAGCCGTGGCTGATGACACCCATCAAAAATGCACACACACCCACACAAGAAAACCATAATGAGGCACATGCACAATCCAGGATCATTATAGAGCATGTGTTTGGGATGCTCAAGTCACGGTTCCACTGCCTTGACATATCCAGTGGTGCCTTGCAGTACTCTCCAGCCACATGTGCACACATGTTCATAGTATGTGCCATGCTACACAATATGATCCTGTGGAAACAGCTGCAGCAGGAACAAAATGGTGAAGGGCCACGCAGCCCTCCCACCATTGCCAAGGCCTCCACAGGCACAGAGTGACTCGAAAAAGGAACATCCTGAGCCTGCCCCTGTAGGCAGATGAAGACATGCCCAGTATGCCCTGGCTTTGGCAAAAAGGCAACGCATAGCACATACACTGACACTGTAGGGCCCCAGGGATGAATCTCTCTCTTGCTCTCTCTCTGACTTGCACACACAGTAAAATGGATGCCAGAAATCACACCACCTATACCTGACCATGTATAGACAGTGTATTGTGTGCATCTGACATAGTCAGCCCTCAAGCACCACCCTCACAGCTGCAGGCACAAGGTAAGTCAGTCTCTGTAACAAAATAAACTAATGGAGTGGATATCTAAGGTACTTATTAAGCATGTAAGGGAATGGGGTGGCTAACTGGGATAGCTACAGACAGCTGACAGCACTGTGGGACAGCAGGAAGTGCATCCCCAGTACTGCCCTACCCACACCACGCAGTACCACCCTAGCTGACAAATACCACTGCAGTATATGTGCTGATCCATATAACTTGGGGGGGGGTCATAGGTCACATGCATGGATGTCAAAGTGGGTACCATACCCACCACCAACCCCACACAGCAGATCAGCTATAGAAAACCATGCAGAAATGCCTGGCAAATGCCCCCACATGGTGATATCCATGAAATCCCCAACCACAAACTTTTACACAATGATATCACGGGTCTATATTGTAAGCGTGAATGCTTAGGTTGTCTAATACTGCATGATCAACACCTATTAAGTGAACTGTGAGTACAGCGAATACCGGAAACCATGAAATTCGAAATCCCGATTCGGCATAGTTCGCCCTTCTGCGGTATAGTTCCGTAAGGTAAGTGTGCAATAGTTACGGACCTTAGGATTAGGGTGTGGGTTAAGCTAAGTGCATAGATAGTAATGTATGTAAGGGTTAGAAGTAGGGTTTTGTTAAGTGTATGTGTGTGTGGATTATTTATTTTGTTTGGGTATAGCTTATTAAGGTAAGTGTGCGATAGTTACGGACCTTAGGGTTAGGGTGCGGGTTAAGGTACGTGCATAAATAGTAATGTATGCAAGGTTTAGTGTATGGTTTAGGTTAGTGTATGTATGTGGTTTATTTATTTTGTTTGGGTGGGTAGTATGTAGTGAGTGGTGTAGTGGGAAGTATGTTTTATTTTCGTCACTGTGTGGAACGGTGTTGGCCAAACAAAACAATTCGGTAATCTGTATTTCCACGTTTTGTGGTTTCAGTGAATTGTGTGTTCGCTTAATAGGTGTTGATCATGCTATATTCAACAACCTAAACATTCGTGCTTATAATATAGACTCGATATCACAGCAGGTCTGGCAGTGGCAGTATGGCTTTGAAAGGTAAGAAGTCTCAAACTGCAAATGTCTATGCCAGAACAATCTGACCTGTGATTGATACTGTTATGCATGTAGTCTGAAAGATAGGACACACCACTATGCTAAATGGGAACAAAATGCTAAGCAAATATCACCAGAGTCTGTGCAGATGTGTATTGTGTACAGCTGTGTCACCCCCCCCCATAGTCTCATAGAAGTGCAGTAACATATTCCTATCCTTAAGCAGTATCCAGCTGTCACCCAGAGTGATGGCACAATAGTGACAGTAAACAATTATCAGTAAAACCCACAGTCAACTTACTGGTGCCATCCCAGGGGTGTCTCCTGCCAGCAGCCTGGGAACATATGATCATCACAATGCATTGCCCTGTTACAGATGGCGTGCATCTGTCACATCTGGCTTACAGGCCTCTGGAAAATGCCTATACCTCACCCACAGTGCCCTTAAGGGAGTGTCATGGGGTCCATAACACCAACATAATACAGTCCACAAAATACAAAGAAAGGCCATGCTGATAACTGCTAGGAGAAAACCTGCCAGCCTCAAGGAGCCAGAAATTTGGACAAAGCCATGAATAATGGGGTGATGAATGTCCAAAGAGAAGGACATCTGTGAAATACTGCTCTAATAATGTTATAAAGTTGATGGAATGGTTTGTATTAGCATAGAATGTCTGATGGGTACGAAGTCTGAAACTGCAATGTCAACTGTCAGTAATATCTGACTTCAACCCTGAGTGACTTGCAAAACACTTTTGCTGGAAAACTACACTTGTTTGGGTAACCAACAAGATATATGAATCATGGATGTGGATATTCTTGTGATACTCTGTACAATCGACAGGCAGGACTAGGAGTTTACACATGGGAATCCACTCACTGCAGGCAGTTCATACCATTCAACTGTACAGTCTTATAAGCATGTGTGCCTGATATCTGTAGTCACTTACACATAGTGTTGCGTTATGTTAGGCAAACCATTGACAAGTCTTTTAACAATGACTTCTTCTCTTTTGGCTGTTCCCGTTAGGGGTCACCACAGTGGATCATCTGTTTACATTTCTTCCTGTCCCCTGCTTCTTGCTCTGTCACACCAACCACCTGCATGATCTCTCACCACATCCATAAACCTTATCTTAAGCTTTCCTCTTTTCATCTTACCTGACAGCTCCATCATTAGCATCCTTTTCCCAACATACCCAGCATCCCTCCTCAGCACATGTCCAAACCAATGCAATCTCACCTCTCTGAGTTTGCCTCCAAACCATCCAACCTGATCAGATCCTCTAATATACTGATTCCTAATCCTGTCCATCCTTGTCACATTCAGTGCAAATCTTAACTCTGCCACTTCCAGCTCTGACTCCTGCCTTTTTGTCCATGCCACTGTCTTCAACCCATACAACATAGCTGGTCTCACTACCCTCTTGTAGACCTTCCCTTTCACTCTTACTGGCACCTGTCTGTCACAAATCACTCCTGACACTCTTCTCCACCCATTCCACTCTGCCTGTACTCTCTTCTTCACCTCTCTTCCGCACTCACCATTACTCTGAACTGTTGATCCAAATTACTTAAACTCATCCACCTTCGCCAACTCTACTCCCTGCATCCTCACCGTTCCTCTACCCTCCCTCTCATTTACACACATATATTCTGTCTTAGCCCTGCTGACCTTCATTCCTCTCCTCTCTATAGCATATCTCCACCTCTCCAGGGTCTCCTCAACTTGGTCCCTACTCTCACTACAGATCCTAATGTCATCTGCAAACATCATAGTCTATGGGGCCTGATCTCATCTGTCAACCTGTCCATCACCATTGCAAATAAGAAAGGGCTCAGAGCTGATCCTTGATTTAATCCCACCTCCACCTTAAATGCACCTGTCACTCCCACTGCAGACCTCACCTCTGTCACACTTCCCTCATACATATCCTGTACCACTCTTAATACTTCTCTGCCACTCCCAACTTCCTCGTACAATACCACAACTCCTCTCTAGCCACCCTATCATATGCTTTCTCCAAGTCCACAAAGACGCAATGCAACTCCTTCTGACCTTCTCTATATTTCTCCATCAACACTCCCAGAGCAAACATTGCATCTGTAGTGCTCTTTCCTGGCATGAAACCATACTACTGATCACTAATCCTCACCTCCCTTCTTAACCTAGCTTCCATAACTTCAAGCTGTGACTGATCAGTTTTATCCCTCTGTAGTTACTACAGCTCTGCACATCACCCTTATTCTTAAAAATCGGCACCAAAACACCTTTTCTCCACTCCTCAGGCATCCTCTCACTTTCCAAGATTTCATTAAACAATCTGGTTAAAAACTTCACTGCCATTTCTCCTAAGCACATCCATGCTTCCACTGGTATGTCATTTGGACCAACAGCCTTTCCATTCTTCATCCTCTTCATAGCTGTCCTTATTTCCTCCTTGCTAATCTGTTTCACTTCCTGATTCACTATCTCCACATCATCCAACCTTCTCTCTCTCTCATTCTCTTCATTAATCAGCCCTTCAAAGTACGTTTTCCATCTGCTCAACACACTCTCCTCGCTTGTGAGTACATTTCCCTCATTATCCTTTATCACCTTTACCTGCTGCACATCTTTCCCAGCTCAGTCCCTCTGTCTAGCCAATTGGTACAGGTCCTTTTCTCCCTTTTTAGTGTCTAACCTTTCATACAAGTCTCCATACACCTTATCCTTAGCCTTTACCACCTCACTCTTTGCCATGCTCCTCATCTCCTTATACTCCTGTCTACTTTCTTTAGCTCTCTGGCAATCCCACTTCTTCTTCACCAGCCTCTTCCTCTGTATACTCTCCTGTACTTCCTCATTCCACCATCAGGTCTCTTTGTCCTCCTTTCTCTGTCCAGATGTCACACCAAGCACCTTTCTAGCCATCTCCCTTACCATCTCTGCTGTAGTTACCTAACTCTGATTAACCCCAAGTCTGTTAACAATGACATCATATCATAATAGCCTAGTTGTGAATGTGGGACATACTCCAGGTCAGCACTGTGATAGCAAAGCCTGCTGTACAATCAACTTACTTATCTATGTATGTAAATAAGTTGTGCATGTTGTACTTGTGTGTAATACCAGTTTCAGTGCATACAACAGACATAAGTGTTTACATGTAATGGTTGTTGCATTGCCATGGCAATGATATGGGTAGTAGAATAGGCATAATTATCAGGTTGTAATCAGAGTAGTGTGCAACTGTGTTATGACCCTCTGTCAATGCCTACCACAAACAGCTATATGAACACCTACATACACTGTATATCAAGAGTGTACACACCCCTGTAGAAATGCCAGATCTGTGTACTATACAAAAAGGAGACCACATAAAATCATTTCAAAACGTTTCCCACCTTGAATCTGACCCATAACCTGTACAATTTTACTGAAAACAAATCTGTTAGGGGAGAAAATATAAAACATAATAAACATACTATAAGCTGGTTGCATACATGTGCATACACATAAACCACTACTTGGTTGATGCATCTCTTGCAGTAATCACAGCGTTCTCTTTTTGGGTACACACATGCCATCAATTAACGAGACTCTAATTAACCCCAAGTAATGTTCAACTGTCCTAGTAGGATTTAATTGACATTTACCCAGTTGCCTGCTACAGCAAAAGACATGTTTGGCAGAGAGTTTACAAAGCATTTAAGGGATCACATTGTGGAAAGGTATCAGTCAGGAGAAGAATAGAAAAAGTGTCCACAACATTGGCTATACCATGGAATACAGTGTAGAGAGTCATCAGATAGTGGAGAAGATATAGGACAACAGTGACACTGCAAACACCTGGACGTCCATCCCAAATGGATAACATGACAAGATGACAACTGGCCATGGAGGCTGCCAGGAGACCTACAGCAACATTGAAGGAGCTGCAGGAATGCGTGGCAAGTACTGGGTGTGTACCACATGCCAAACAGTACATCACGTCTCCAAAAAGCATGTTAGACAATGTGTCATGGTCTGATGACACCAAGGTTGAAACTTTGGCCCACAATTCCAAGAAGTATGTTTGGCCCTAAACAACACTTTGCATCACCAAAAGAACACCACCCCCCGGTGAAGCATGGTGGTAGCAGTGTCATGCTGTGGGGTTGTATTTCATAAGCTGGAACTGGGCCTTTAGTCAAGGTGGAGGGAATTATGAACAGTTTCAAATATCAGTCATTTATGTCCCCAAACCTTCAGTCATCTGCTAGAAATCTGAAGATGAAGAGGGATTTTACCTGTCAACATGACAATGATCCCAGCATACATCCAAATTGACAAGAGAATGCCTTCACCAGATGAAAATTACAGTTTGGGAATGTGCCAGCCAGTGGTCAGACCTACATCCAATAGAAAATCTGTGGGTTGCCCTGAATAGAGCTATACACAAGAGATGCCTTTACCAATTGACATATTTGTAGCACTGTTGCAAGGAAGAGTGGGCAACTATTGCCAAGTAAAGATGTGCCATGATGATAGACTCCGACCTAAGATGACTGAATTCTGTCATTATCTCAACAGGTGCTTCCACAAAATATTTGTTTAAGGGTGTGCACACTTATGCAACCAGCTTATTGTACTGTATTTTGAGGATTCTACACTGTCATTTTTTTCAGTCCATGCACCAGTGCACCTACCAGGATTGGGCATGTGTTTATCCTGTGTTTTGTGCACCCAGCTACCTTTTTTAAATTTTTGACCTACTTCTGTCCATGATGTATGCTATATAAATACAGTTTATATATAATCAGTGTTGCCTTGGTGATATTTTGTGAAAAACAGGGTCCACCTCATGAAGGTACTCACCAAGACTTGAGGATGAATTCATTTTCAGCACTACTACTCTCCTTCACTGTATGGTACTTGCCAGGTCCAGTTTGTAAGCTGTTCAGCTATTCATCTTAGCAAGATTTCATTAACATCTAGTAGTTCTAAACTTTTGGTCAGTGTTTCATGTATAACCCTGTCAAAGGCTGAAAGTAGGTCTACATAAAATTACATCACAACACACATTCTCATTTAAAGCTGTCATTACATTATTAAAGAACATCTTGCTATCAGCAGTTCTATACTTATTTTCAACACATACATGCTGATAGACAGTGCCAAGTCCTAATCTCTATGGTTCTGGCAATACTTTATCCAAAACAATCTTCTCCATTATTTTTGCACCAGAAGATAGACGTATGGGTCTGTATGAATCAGGGTTTCTCCTGTTCTCGTTTCCTTTAAAGGTAGCTTGCATAAGTTCTACTCTTGAGGGATCTCCCTATACTTAAATGATCTAGTGAATAACAGATGTCAAGATAATTTACACTCACACTGCAGCATACTCAGATCAGTCTTCCTAATTCCAGTTCCTTATTGTCCTTCGCATGTATGTAGTTTGTATAGAACATGTTAAATATAACCTAATTTATGTTCAGTATAGTTACCTGGATGTTGCTAGTGCAAATTACCTCTCAGTTTGTGGAGCCAAACTGTTTGCATGAGATCTTGTTAATACATAGGTTTACAAGTTCAAAGGTATTTATTAAACTCTTTGCCCAAAACTCATTTTAAAGCTAACTTCTTACCCCAGATATAATCATATTTTACCAATGTATCAATACCTCAAGAAATGTTACGGCTTCAATATAGGCTTGTACATATCAAGTGTTCACAGGCTGTCCCTGTCCACTAGGGACATGGGTGCCAAACCAGGGCTAAATATGCAATTTCCTATCCACTGTTCCAAGTTACATTTAAATATGGTTAGGGATGAGCAGTGACATATCAGAGGATACCTAGTGGGACAGGCACTGATCGCCATGCAGCAGTCTGTAGGAGACTGAGTACAGGAGCAGGGTTTTGCGACAGTATGCAGAGGACATGTTGTTTACTACTGTGTCTTCTGTTTTGTAAGTAATCACTTTGGTCTCTCAAGCTGTTGCAACTGCCTGGCCAAGTACATGTCAAAGGGTGTGTTGTACTCAGTGATTGGTCTGATGAGAGCTAAACACAGTGAAACACTGACCCCCTTGGCCTGAATGACTTGCTCTTTCTTATATGTTATGCAATACAGAATGGTTTTCTCACCACGGTAGATACATAGTGGTCAAAGGTCAGGTTACTATCAGCATGTGTTCCCAGTCTCTAAAAATTGACTCTACTTTTAGGGGTATACTATTAATATACCAATTTGTTTTCATGAAAGGCAGATCCTGCCTGTTAAATCTGGTGAATTTCTTTAAAAATGTGACCAAGGCCATTGACAAGGGCAAATCTTTGCACACAGAATACCTCAACCTGGCAAAGGCTTACAACACAATCCCACATTCAGGCATTATGAATAAACTTAACAAACTGAATGTAAACCCCTTCATTGTAAGATGGTTGCCAATTGACTCACAAGCCAGACCCACACACTACCATAGTGGGTGACTCCATATCAGCCAGCAGACCTGTTACCAGGAGATGCAACTGGGGTCAATGCTGGGTTTCTTACTGTCTGGTATACATTTCTCAGAGGTTTCGGTAAAAACTAAGAGGTTGTGGCTGAGCAAGTTTACAGATGATTGCAAACTAGGCGCAGTCATTGAATCCCCAAATGATGTCTCAGGAGGGTCTCACACAGACCAACAACTGGTGTATTAGTCACGGTCTCAAATTAAATGCAGAGAAATGCATCATCATACCCTTTGGCACAAACAATGTCCCTTCACACTATCAAATGAACAATACACTAAGTACCCATGAAGTGGTAAAGAGACCTGAGATCACAAGTTGACTGCGACCACCATGTGTCAACTGCAGGAAGGGAAGCTTTCTACGTAGCACACTTGATTAGTAAAGGCATTGCCTTAAGAGCAAAACAAGTTATAACCCCCTATACTTAGTACTTATCCGGCCCATAATTGAGTATAACGCCCCATTTGGCATGCACCATACTAAGCACCTGCAGCAATTAGACAAACTTCAGAGATTTGTAACAAAGAAGATCAATGGGCTCCAGATTGTGCCTTACACAGACTGACTAAAGTCCCTGTCAATATACTCTGTACCGTATAGACGTCTTAGGGAAGACTTATGCCTGGCCTACAGAGCAATCCAAGAATCAAACCTAATGAACTTGCTGCATATCCGTAAATCAAATGGGACTAGGGCTACCCATTCCAGGGACCAAAATATGGCCTGGGACTTAAATAGGACATGCTGGAGGGACAGAGTTATCTCCCAGCAACTGCCGTGTCTTTGGAACAGGCTACCAATTCATGTTAAATAGGGCACCTCTATGACACTGTTAAAGAGGAACCTGGACGAGTGGATGGGGCACCATAAAGTCTTACTGGGGATAGAGCCAACAACCCTTCTGAACATGGGCAGTCATCACTAAATGCAATCTTGGGTATTGACTAACATTTCTATGGTACTGCATTGGAATGAAATGGCTAGGCTTAAAATGACCTCTGGGTTGATAGCATAGTAATCTCCTATGGTCCTATGAATATGGTAATTTCCAAGGGTGGACATTTTTCAAAAGGGCACTGCTATGCATTTTTTCACATTGATTTGCATTCCATGTCTCTGGCACCAGATGTCTATTTGCCTGTCTCAATCCCTCGTAAAGAGGATTCAGTAATCACACCTAGTTTGCAGTCAACTCCATACTTTGTCAACCAGAAGCCCATGACATTTGCATTGACTTCAGAGAAGTAGATGCCAAAAAGAAGGGGCCATAGCACCAATCCTTTCGTGACACCACAGGTGACTGCCATACTTATGGAGGTGGATTTCCTGCCCTTCCTTATTACAACCTGTCAGAGAGCCAACTAGCTATCCATTGGGTGACATATTGATTTATGCCTAATTTGGTAAGTTTAAGTACAATGCCTGAGTGAGGGATTCTGTTGAATGCCTTGGCCAAGTTGAGGTAGGCAATGTGCGCCATTTAGCTTTAGTGACCTTCTCGAAGAAGTTCACCGGGTTAAGTAGGGAGGATCTATGATTGAGAAAGCTGAAATAAGTAGAGTCAGTGTCTGTAGGTTTCCTATGTCATTGTTTATCAGATCCGTGATAATTCTTTCCATGGCCTTACAAATGAGACTAGTCAGACTTATGGTTATGTAGTTACCTGGGTCAGTGGAAGACATCCTCCCTCCAATGTAGTTGGAGATCTATTTCAGTTCTCCATTTATTTGTCATGAAGCTTGTTGGAGGCTGTGGTTAAATACAGATTCTAGCAGGCCTGACAGGTCATTTGTCTTGCTATTCAGGAGGCATCCTGGGATATTATCAGGGCCCATTGAAGCAGTGTTCTTGGCCTTAGAGAATGCAGTGAAAATCTGCTCTCTGCTGAGTGTTAATGGAGAAATGCTATTCTTTTTTCCAGAGTGTCGATTGATGGTGATGGCGGAAGGTGTTAAATTGGAGCAAAATATATTGAACAGCATATCTGCTATGCCTCCTGGCTCTTATAGATGGTTCCATTCACCATTCATTTGGCATGTTTTTGGATGTTGCCTTTAGGGTTGCAGACATTATTGAAGAAAGCCTTATGGTTGTCCTTAGCTTGAATGGTTATTTTTATCTCAGATTTGGATTTGGTGAACTTGATTAGTTCCCAGAGTCGCTTGCTCAGATCGGTGAGGGAGATTTTACCTTGCTGGGCAATACCTTTCCTGTTTTTTGGAAATTACATTCTTTCTTTTGTTATACTACCTATTTGTACTATAATTCTATTGGGATGGCTTGTTTTCAGAGTTTGCCCTATCTTTATTTTGGGTCTATGTTCAGCCATAGAATTAAAATTTCAGCGAACGGCAAATCCTTTGAACACTAAACAAGAAACATGGAAATTACTGAAGAAGCATATCTTCGAAAATAATACCATCAAAGGGTCATAGATGGCCAACAACCAGGAAGTACTGCGATGAGTAAGGGAAGCTGAACAAACCCTTTTATAAATTTGCCATATTCCCCACTATAGTGTGATTCCAGAGTTGGTATATATAGTTGGGGGGTGTGGGTGGTAGACCCCCCCCATCTTAGTTGACAAAGTGTGCTTATGAAGGCCATTCATGGTGTTGACTAGCTCTGGTCATTCAATGGTATTATTTTTGAAGATAAGCTTGTTCAATAATTTCCACATTCAGTGCTTAATGTTCACTGTTTAGCCGTTTGCTGAACTTTTCATCGATGGATGAATATAGAAGCATTCATTTTTGGTAGGTACAGCAGTCTCTTCACAACTATTTACATGATTGCAGAGGGATTCTGTTAAAAATTCTGCAGAGGCAGCTCTGTTCTCAGAGTCTGGAAAGGGCTTGCAATTTTTCTAGGCTGTCAGCTAGTAGGAAGTAGTTATCAATGAAAGCCTAGGAATTGTACAGAAGTATTTGAATTTTAACCCCCTGATAATAAAATTGATAGCGTATGAGAAATCAAGTAAGACACCACCTTTTCATTACACCTGTACTAATTGAGGATTTTAAATGTGTAGAAGATGTAAATAAAATAAATAAAATAATAAGGTACTAAACACTATAAAAGATTAAAAAAACAAAGCCGTACTGTAAAAAAATATATATTAAAATGGCTAACAAAAACAGCTCCAAAATGAATGAAATAACGTTATTTAATAATACAGCTGGTAAGTGCTTTCATTCAGAATTAACTTCATCAGACCTGGTTGCAAAAACAAATCAACATAGAATAAACAATTAAAATCACATGACTAATTACTTCAATGTTTTAATCCTTATAGGTTCATAGGTGTTAACTAGGCTAACAGCCACAAGGACCTTTTTAAGCCTAGCCATGCATCCCAAATGTCTGACAAGTTCAGATACCCTTGATAAGTGTAAGCATGGGCCTGGGAGATGAACAATTTACAGGTTACCTGTGTCCATTAGAGACATAGGTGCCAAACCAGGGATGAATTTCTGGTTTCCCATCCAATTGTCCAACTTACACTTGAATTGGTTTAAGGAAGAACTCTGCTTCACATGGATAAGAAGCCTGTTCCATAGATGTGATAGTCTCTGGGATATATAACTATGTCTCCAACAGGTCCTAATTATATCACAGGCAAGGTTTAAGAATTTAGAATGGGTAATTCTGGTGATGTTTGTTTTGTGGATATGCAAGAGGTCCATCAGAGTGGGGTTTGACAATGCCCTGTAAGCCAGGCATATATCTCCCCTCAAAAGCTTGTAGGATACAGAATACAGGGATAGGGCCTTGAGGCAGTCTGCATAAGACATTTTACTTACACCCTGTATTCTTTTAGTGAAGAACCTCTGTGGATGTTCCAACTGTTGGATATGCCTGCTTATATACATACCAAAGAGGGCATCGTACTCAATGGTAGTTCAGATTAATGCCGAATACAGTGGAACAATGACTTCCTTAGACTTAGATGCCATACCTTTGTTTATAAGTTGAGCAACATAGAATGATTTCCTCACCACTGTAGACACGTGATGATCAAAGGCTAGATTACTATCTATGTGTGCCCTAAGTCCTTGATTACTCGGTCAGTTCTAAGGGGTATGTTGTGAACATGATAGTTACCATGGATGGATGACTTCCCAAAGCATACTATTATGCATTTCTTGGCATTTACTTTTAGTCCATGGCTCTGACAGCAGTCATTTTTCTGTGTCAGTCCCTCCTGGAGAATATTTGTGTCAGTGTAAGATTCAATTACAGCTTATCATTTGCAATCATCTGCAAATTAAGTCAGCCAGAGACCACTGACATTTGCCTTTACGTCTGAGAAGTAAATACCAAAAAGGAGCAGTCCAAGGACTGATCCCTGAGGGACTCCACTTGTGACTGGCCTCTTTGTAGAGGTGGACTCCCAAATTCTAATTCCCTGGGTCCTGTCTGTGAGCCAGTTGACTATCCACTGAGTGATATACGGGTTTGTACCTAACCTCTTGAGTTTGTCAACAATGTCTGAGTGGGGTGTTGTGTCGAATGCCTTGGCCAGGTCAGGGTAGGCAGTGTGAATGATTTTTCCCTCATCCATTGCTTTGGTGACCTTCACAGAGAAGTCCACCAGGCTGACTAGGCATGATCTGCCCTTGACAAAACCAAACTGGGTTTGATCCAGTGTCTGTAGGTTTTCTATATCTCTGTTGATCATCTCCATGATAATTCTTTCCATGGCTTTACATATAAGACTACTAAAATCTATGGGTCTGTAGTTTTCAGGGTCTGTAGATGGCCCAACTTTGTGCAGAGGGAAGACTGTTGCCTTTCTCCATTCATGAGGCATGAAGCCATTTTGGAGGCTACAGTTCAATAGTAATTCCAGAGGCCCTGATAGGTCATGGTTCATGATATTTAGAAGGCATCCTGGGATATTGTCTGGGCCCACAGATGCAGTGTTCTTGGCCTTAGAGAGAGAGCATTATTGACCTGTTTCCTAGTGATAAAAGGGGGAGTTATATTTGATGGTATTTACAGAGGGAAGGTTGAGGGGGAGAGAGGGGTAAAGTTGGAGCTGACTTTATCCGCCAGGAGGTTTGCTATATCTTCTGATTCAGAAGGGTCTATATTAGAACACAAAACATTTGAAATGTTGGGTGTTCTAATATCGACCCGTTTTCAGCGAAAATATCGAAGTAACAGGAAACTGAATTTCGTTTCTGTTGCTTTGGTAGTTTCAGTGCTCTGGTGGAAAGTTACAGGTCGGGTTCAGGTAAGTGTGCGATTGTGTGGACTTGTGGGTTAGGGTGGGTTAGGTGAGTTAGGGTTAGGACATGGGTCAGGTAAGTGTGCGATTGTGTGGACGTGTGGGTTAGGGCAAGTTACATGAGTTAGGGTTAGGGCGCAGGTGAGGTGACTGTGCGATAGTGACGGACCTTAGGGTTAGGGTTTGGGTTAAAGTAAGTGGATAGTTAGTGGTGTATGTATAGTTTAGTGTAGGGTTAGGTGTACGAGTTTAGGTGTATGTGTGTGAATTGCTGTTTGCTTGGTGTGCTTGTGTTGTGTGTATGTGTTTTGGAACAGCAAATTTTTTCCCTAGGAAAAAATTTCTTGTTCAGAATGTTCTATGTTTTTTTTTTTTCGATTGTTAGGGTTCGATATTAGAACACTCGACATTTTGAATGTTCAATGTTCTAATATAGACCACGCAGAATAGATGCCTCCATTTACAATGAGCTCTGCACACACATTTGTGTATTGCCTTTAAGGTTGCAGATATAGCTAAAGAATGTTTTGTGGTTGTCTTTGGCCTGGAAGGCCAAACTTACCTCAAATTTGGATTTGGTAGCCATTATTTGTCCTCTGAGATGTTTGTTTCATATTCTGAGAGTGCTTTTATCCTGCTGGGTGCTGCACCTCCTAATTTTTGCCATAATTTTCTACCTTCTGTTATACAACCTATTGATTTTGTGATTCCACCAGGGTGGCTTGTCTTTTTAGTTATTTCTGTACTTCTTCCTGGTGGGTACAGCTACCTCTATGCAGCTATTAACATGCTTGTACAGGGTTTCTCTGAACAGTTCTGCATAGGCAGCAGTGTTCTCAGGGTTTATGGGGGCTTGAAATTTTGCCAGGTTCTTACTTAATAGCAGAAGGTTAGCCTTAGAATAGTTCCTCAATATTTGGGGGTCCAGGTTTTATTTTTACTTCAGAGGAGACCATTCTGTCATCTGACCTTACCAGGGAAAGCATTACAGTAGGGGTTGTGCAGCAGTCTCCCATATTAGTGAGGACCAGATCCAATATGGCTGCACCCCTGGTTGGTGTACTGACTATCTGGTCCAGGGAGTTTGTGTTTACAAAATCAAGGAATCTCTGTGCATGTCCATTTGGTTTCATATAGGATTCCCAGTTAATACTTGGGTAATTAAAGTCAAGTTAGTGTTTCTAATAAGTTTAAATACATAGTATGGGTTTCCTGGGTCATAGAGGGGGGCCTATAGCTTGCAAGAAAGTGGTACTGGATTTTGCCTGTGACGATTTGAACATGGAGCAGCTCAAGTGCATTGTCCTGTTTGACCAGCCCTGAAGTATATTTATTTTTGATGTATGTAGAGACACCTCCAACTTTAGTCCCTGCCTGTGAAGTAGCTGGTCTAATTGTGTGGAAGGCATTATAACCTTGCACTGTTGGTGTTCTCTCCACAGCTTTAAACCATGTCTTAGTGACTGCATAGACATCACCATTCTCTAGGGTAAAGAGAGCTTCTAGGAAGTGGAGTTTTTTGTTTAGACTCCTAGCATTGAGCAGTAATACCTTTAGATTTTCTTGGTTTTGATTTGCTATGTCGGAAGTACTTTTAGTTTGGCATTGCCTAAAAAAAGGCACTATGGGGGAAGATAATATTTTAGCTAATATTCAAATGTCTGGAGGGGATACATGCAGACCATTCCTGACAAACAGTGTGATCGCTTGACCATCTCCTTCCATGCTGACAAATATTGCACCCCCTTAGAATGATACCAGAAACTAAGCTAATTATTAAAGTCAATCATCTTTTGTTCGTATTGTGGCATCATCCTTGGAGAAGGCAAAATGCTGCTCAATGCTAGGCTCATACCAGCCTGAGACACATACTCTGAGCGCTCCATGATATCTCTCTTCATATAGTCTAGGGAGGTACATCTCAGGTCATTTACTCCCACATGGATTATGACTGAGTCATATTGGCAATTGTGGTCCAATGACCTGAATGCCTGTGTAATGTGTTGGATCCTAGCCCCTGATAAGCAATTGACTATAACTTTCTCATTACTCAGCCTGGTGAGTGGGACATCAGTGTGTCTCACGATGGAGTCACCAATGACTAGAATGTTGGATTGTGTGGTGGCTTGCCTTATGGGCTTAGAGGTAGAGGCTCCATGGGATGTAGCTCTATGTGTTAATGTGGGTGTTGTTTTGAAAGACCATATTTGGGGCTGCTGAGGGTATTTGTTATGTGTACTTTGTCTAGGAGGTCTTCGTGGTTTAGGAAGTTTACATGTAAGTGCCTCAACAAATGTGTGTCGATATGTCTGCTTTGAATTGTGTGTGATGTGTGCAGCATGTGTACTACTGACAACCTTATTGACATTAGGAATACTTTTATGTGAGAACTTTGCCTCTAGTGACATTGTGTAAATACATCTATCACATACGATATCAGTTTGTTTGAGAATTAACTGGTTGTCAGTAAACATGAGGCAATTTCTACATTGCATCAGGATGCCCATATCCACCAACATGGTAATGGTGGCAGTAGGAATGTTCATATCCATGGCAACAGACCATTTTTTATTGCTTAGACAGTTGGTTAGAATATCAGTCACTGTCAGGAGTATCTGGTTGGCAACTATGTGGACAGTGCTTTTCACTGCAAACTAGTTGTCCTGTGTGCAACTAGGTATAGAAGAGGAGAAATTTCAATTGTGCTTTTACAGGAAAAAGTGACTCAAGGTGTCTGAGTCTGTACAGAGCACTGCCAAACACTTTAAGGGAAACTAAATTGTAAACCCTGAAAATCTAAAGATGAAGTATTTAGGCAGATTTTTTGAAGTTAGAAACAAATCAAGCAGTACTTACTGAAAATAAAGAATTAGGTTGTCAAGAATGATGAAAAGAGGGGAGTTGCATGAATGGCTACTGCCTGGCTACTACTAATGCTGGCCTCATGACAGCTTCACTCTATTGGGATACAATATTCTTTTGATTCTTCTCTCACCAGAAGCAAAATGGTATCAACAATCCCAAGAAGAGAAGCAGGCCACGGCCCGTTTGGTGATCCACAATCTTGTCCCAGATGATGCAAGGGTCTGTAGGCTTATAACCTCTTTTCTGATAGATGCTTTGAATAGCAGCCAGACTAACCAGGAACATTAAGCACAGACATTCACTCTCCAACTAGAAACAGTCAGGAACAATGCACTCTGCTCCTTCTCTCACCAGGACCAGAATATAAGCACAGATTCAAGCTGTCACCTATAAAGCAGTTATTAGGCTTTCTGGTGATCAGCAGTCTGCAGGAAATAATGTCCCTGTACTCCCTCTCTCTCCAGGAGAAAACAGAAGCACTAATCCCAAGATGACTACTGAAAGGCAGAATGTGGGCTCTTCAATAACTGTTGGTCTTGCAATAGATATTTAAGGGTAAGATAAAAAAATGGTTTATCCTAAACACTGCAGTGTGCACTACACAGTTAGATATGAAAGTGGATAACATAGATTTTAGCTGTCTAAGTGGAGAGCTACTATTTTTAAAAGAGCAGAATAGATTGAAAGGGGGTGGGCACTTTTCTATTCTGGTACTGAGATACAGTGGGCTGGACAATAAATTTAAATAGTGGAAGCGGAGTGATTTCACAAACTTATCATTTTGTGCTTGCTCACACCAGCCAGTGAAAGGAGAGAGGGAAGGAGATATATGGTCAAATTAAGATAAGGGGCAGGCAACTTGAAAGACAGTGGTGTTTAAATTCTGTCTGACTCATAAGAGACAGAGCTGTGGTCTATTTTCAAGTTTTAATATACAATTACAAGCAAAATAGAAGTAAAACACAGTAGAAAAGGCAATAAAGTAATCCAAAATAAAAGAAAACAAAATCAAACTAACATTTCCCTCACAGCAAGCTGTGGCAGTGTCTGGATGAGCCTTTCCTATTCAAAACAGCTTTAATGTTTTCTTTGTCATTCATTCCTGGATATACACATGCATTTAACCTGACTTGCCAACAATACGCTTTCCAGTCTAAATCCTCTTCAGCATCCCAACTAGAATGGTAATTTTTAACTTGATCAATAACTGAAAATGTATAAAATACCTTTTCATTATAATGACATAAAAATGCAGGCTTGGCCTAAGCATTAGTAAACGCTTGCCTTTCTACAGTTCTTAGATGCTCATAAACTCTAGAACAAAATCCACAGGTAGTTATATAAAATACAGAACAAAGTCCACATAAAGCTACATAGACCATATATCTAGACTTACAGTTGTATCTACTTAATAATTAATTTTATAATTGCTGGCTATCACTACTATTTTTTGCCCTTCTATAATATATTTACAGTAGTTACAATTATTACATTTGAGCATTCCTTTAACAGTATTATTTTCTGTATCATAATTTCTACTCATTTAAAAATACTTTCAAATTGTTACCCTTTTTGTTACAAAAATAAGAGCTTTTCCTATTATCTTACCAGTCTTCTGAAAATTCTTAACAATTTTCCAATTGTTAGTAATTATTCCCCTAATACTTCCTTCATTTACAGAATTCTCTAGCATACAAGCTGAAGTAAAATCTTTGATTTTACTGGCACCCCTTTTTTCTACATTACTAATGCTAATATCAGATGTAATGACCTCCCTTTTTGAAAAAAAATATATTTTCTATAGCCTTGTCTACCATTCTGTGTGGATACCCCCTAGCATAACACTTTTTTCTCAATATTTTACATTCTTCTAAAAATAATGCTACTCATCAGTAAGCCTATTGAGCCTATCAAACTGGCTGTTAACTATATTGTTTTTAAGCTTGCTTGCTATTAAAGTACATACTATTAAACTACAAATAACAGTTACTTTGCACCAGTTTCTTATAAATCTTTACATTCATTTTGTTGGCATTCTTATATAAAGTTAGATCCATGTAATTAATGCATTTCTTATTAAATACAAAAGTAAATTAAAAAAATCAGATATGGAATTCAAATACTGCATAAAATCTGAAAGCTTACTTTCCGTTCCCTTCCATGTCAAAAACAAATCATCTATAAAGCATTTGCAAACAACTATATTATTTGCAAAAACTGAATTAAAAATAAATTCCTTTCCCAACCCAGAAGAAATTAGACACTGTCATCTGTGCTGGCATGTCTGGTTGTAGTTTTGTACATAATTTCAGATTAACCTGTGTATTATATGCCAGCATGACTAGCTAAAATAGTTTAAATAAGTTCATACTATAAAGAGTTGAACAGTATTCTTATATATTTAATGTGACACTGCCAGCCCAGCTATCTGAAATTTTGTAAATAATTCTGTCATTTGTGAATATTGATATGATTTATACAGAACTGTACGTTATGTACTGAGCTTCAAGAATGTGCCCACAGTGTACCCTACTGGAAAAGAACAGAAATGTATATAAACTATATACCTGTGCAAATGTATGTTTTAATCACAGAAGCTGGAACATACAGAGTTAACTTGCAAAACTTCAAGAAAATAAGTTAGAATCAAAATGTTTTATGATTGTGTTATCTCTCAGTAAGCAGACACAATGTCTAGAGCTAGAGGTTTTCCTATTGTTTTGAAACAGAAATCATTACTAGGTTTCAAATATAAAAGTGTTTGTTTTATGAATTCCAGTTCTGAGCAAACATCTGAGAGATATGTATTTTTCACATAGAAATGTTAAATTTTGTTAAGTACCTGTTAGCCTGGGAATTGAAGGCAGGTGACAAAGAGTGATGTCATCCAGGCTAACCCAGCAGTAATATCTGACATTAATTTAAGAACTCTCTCAGAGAGAGAGACTGGGAATTTTGTATCTTGTCTTGGACATAGAAACAGCCATTCAGTACTTCTGCCTGCATGTGGCTCTGTAAGTAAGATTTAGAAATAGTATTTCTTTTAGAGATATATAGGAATATAGTAAAGATTAGTTTAGATGTTTTCTGTATTCGAGACTGTCCTGCAATGTTGTTTTAAAATATTCCTGTTATTCTGACTTCTGTAGTCACTGTGTCAAGTTATTGAGTGTTGTCTTGTTCTTTTATTATTTATTATTAAATATATTTAAACCTATATTTGTGGCTGATACTTGTGAGACATATTTAAACTCTTACAGTACTTGCATATATATTTGGTGACACTCTACAGGCCATTCCTAAATAGCCTTGAAGGTCTTGATCACACTTACCATTTTGATAATAGTAACATTACACAGTAGGATTGGTCACCCTTTGTAAGGACCTTTAAGTAACTGAAAAGCAGGAGTTGGTGGCAGTGATAACTATCTTATAGTCTGGGCAGAAGGGGGCATAGCTAGTAAACCTATGCCAGCCTTTCCTAAGAGTGTCTGTGTGTTTGTATATAAATCAAATCTCAAAGTGTGTGTGTGTGTGTGTGTGTGTGTGTGTGTGTGTGTGTGTGTGTGTGTGTGTGTGTGTGTGTGTCAGCTAATTGGGCAAGGTCACAAAGCACTGGTTTGACATTGAAGGTGCCGGAGGTTTTGGCTTGACCACTTGGCTGAAATCATAACCCTATAGCTGTGCCTGTGGAGACTCTTATTGGGGATCTGGAGAAAGAGGGAGAAAACAGCCCCAGACTGACTGTGATCTATGTGTGCTCTTAAGGGAAATTCTACTTTACTGTGTGTGTACTTGTCATCCTTCCAATTTTCATGTCCCTCACTGTTATTAGTGATGAGGACCGAGGCTCCTTGATTACTGGGCCAGTTCAGGGGCATCACAAGATAATGATGTTTAAAAACAATGACTGAATTTCCACTCCTTAACCATAGTGCTACCCAGAAGTTTCACTGACCTGACAGCTTCAACGAAACACTTAATTGTTGAATGCATGAGGAAGTCTGATGGTTTAAGTAGATCAACCTTGATTTGACTAATATCAAGGTGGACATCAGAGTCAGCTAGTCTATCTTATTTTAGTAGAAATGCTAGTCAGAAGTTGAGAAGAGACAACTTTGAGACAATTATGTAAGCTTACTGTTACAGGAGGGATGAAACAGTCTTATCTTTAACATAAGATGTAGATAGCCAAGGAAAAGTAAAAAGCACCATATTTTTTTAAATGCAGTCTGTCCTGAAACTATGTTCTCATTTTTCAACAAATGTCTGGCTTGTGATCTTTACCGTTAATGGAATAGCCAGGAATAGGTTTGCAAAGCAGAAAAATAAATGATATTGCTTCAAGTTCAATGTGAATTGCATGTGTATGATGTGATGTTGTGATGATATATGATGCGTAAACATGATCTGACTTGCATGTCTTCAACAATCTGTTTTCTTGAGATGTGCTTGTTTCAGTTGTTGGTCTTGTAAGGCTTTTTTACTGTCTTTTGGGCACAATTTGCTTTAATCTATAAATAAAGTCATAAGGTCACTTCAGGGGAATTTAGTATACCATGAGCTGAAAACAGCAGACACCTAGCAGTGAATCTGGCAAAGGATGAAACATAGCATTTGTTCTGTGTCACAAACATGTGCCTAAAGCCATGAGAAGTTGTGTAGAGAAAAGCTTTTCTGCATGAATCAAAGTGAGTTTGTTCATTCCTTTAAATCAAAATGCTCCCTGTCTTGTATTTCAAATCAGACCTGGTAAAACAGTGTTTCTTTTAAATTTAACAACTTTGCTAACTTTGCTTAGAGGCAATATTTTTTTTTCAATGCTTCTAATTTCAAACTGAGTTTCTGCTGCAATCTTATTGTCAGGATGTCTTGCCATAAACTACTATGACATGAAGGAATGATTAATGTTATAGCAAGACTAAACAACAGATACGGAACAATAATTTATTTGCAGAAGTTAGAAAACACAACACAATGTGCGAGATATTTAATACTCAATATTTCATCCTTTATCAGAACCATGATTAGTGTTCATCTGTATGTCCTGCACCAACCCAGGTACATTACATTCTCAAGGTGCATGCATTCACTATGTCATTGTAGCCAGCTTGCTAGCATTCATTTCTGTCTTTAAAATGTTGAGCCAGTTTTATGCCTTATCTTTGGATTACTGTTCCAGAACAGAACTAAATCACCACAATCCCATCAATCTAATATGAAACAGATTTGCATTTATATGCACCAGGCACTTACCAACTATTATATTCAGACAAGAAAAATCTGCTTGTGCATTCTTTGCTCATTCTATGTAGATTCACTGTTTCATGGAATATTTTCTAGCAGGAACATTCTGAACTTTCAATTTTTTAATACTGTATAAATGAATCAGAAAGATGATAGCATTGTGAGTAGTGCTTTAAATATTTTTTAGTGTATGCAAATATGTTCGGGGGGTCTTCTTTTATGAAAAATATACTTTCATTACCATCACATAATTTTGATAGTGCATATAAATAATTGGACTGTGAAGACATTAGAACTTATAGTGTTCCCAACAACCCTGCTGTCACCATCTGTCACATGACATCTGAGTTTGCCATCATGGAACACACACCATGTACTAGGACATCACTTCTGATCAGCATCCCTGACCATCTAGATGTCATGTAATGCAACCTGTCTTACTTGATATAAAGGTAACATGGTAGCTGCCCTTCAACCTCCACACAATGCCCTTGCTTCACTGGTAACATGTCTGTCATGTCAGCCTGTTTACTTTGTCATTCCCAGATAAAAACTTAGAAAAAGAAATATGAATTTTAAAAGCAAAACAGTGGAAGACTCTAACTTTGGCTTTTAATGGCAAGTTGATCATATGCCAATTGCTGTAAATGCATTTAATTAAGAAATGCAACTTCTTATAGCATATCAGCATTAGTTTGCTTTTTAATTCATGTCTGAGTAAGTAAACAAGAAGAAACAAAGTTCACCAATCAAATGCAACCTAACTATTGCAGTTTTAATGGAGAATCACTTTCAGGCAGTGGTACAAATGATATCCACCTCCAGAAATCTAAACGTAAAGTGCAAGCAACCAGCCCCTTAAAGTGTATTGGTCATCTTATGAAGTCAGTATAAATAATACATTTTTGTAGTTCAACATAATTTCATCTTCTTACCACATACAATATCAAATTATGCACCTTTTAAAGCATAAGAGATTTTGTACTTTATATTGTTGATGAAACAGTCCCAGGAAAATGTTCTCTAAATTGAGAACCCCTTCCATAACATCCTGTAAGACTGACCCAAAATGTCCTACTATCTACAGTAATGTATAGTTTACTATAGTTTTATGCTAAATATATCAAAAAGTACTGTCTTACTTCTTATAAAGACAAGCTGATAACTGGGTCTTGTAGCTGGAGCACCTTAAAATGAAATCAATATGTGATGGCATAGCTAAGAAACCAAAATGTAAGTAAGAATTTACTCTTATAAAGAACCAAGTTATGTTTGGTTACCCAGAATGCCTTTCAGTTGTATGTAAATAATTGCTCAATAACTACCATGACATCATTTGATATTTTTATAGAGGAAACAAACTAAGTAAACTGAAAACAGACCAAACACACTGCAAACTTCACTTTTTTTTGCAAAATCACTTTCAATTTTAATGCAAGGAGTATAACTTGAAATAAAATTAATTACAAAACAAAGATGCTTCAGAAAGTGAACAATTCAAAACATTCCTTAAAGTATCTATTTTAAAGCACAATGTAAAGCATTGCCTACTTAACATAACAAAACAAATCACTTGTAATGCTGCCTAAATGCTTACTTAATCATGCAATTAGCATTTCAGTACTATCCATTCAAATAAGGCCTTCTTCCTGCAATGTAAATCTTTATTAATGCAAACTCGCTTCCAATTTTCTTTCTACCTGTTTTAGACTTTTTTTTTTAATTGCAGTCGTCTTATCATTTTCCCACAAGCATTATATTCTAATGCAAAGAATAGGGCTCACTATAACCCACCAGATCACCTCTCTCTTAAGTCAGGGTGAGAAGCTCACCTTGAGTCTGCTCATCTCATTAGCTACTATGAGAAAGAGACTTGTCTACCTTGTAACCACGATTATATTCCCTCAGGTCCTGGACCACCCCTTCCTGTGTCACCTTTGTCCTCTCTAGGGCATGATGAAAAAAATTCTCTCCCCCCGACCCATTAGCCCAGCCCCTGCCTGCAGGCCTATCTGCTAGTCACTTACCTGAGAGAAATGGGAGAAAAGGACAACTGGTCTGTGGCCAGAATCCCCCATTTATTTTTCTTTCATATTTACTAGCTGTGCATTTCCACTCACAGTGACACATCATTCCATTATGATATTTTTTATGGATGCCTTCTGAATCCTGAACACATCTTAACAGATATCTCTTCATGTACATCTTCCATGATAATTTTTGAGAAACTGTTCATAGGACTGAAGGAAAAATGCAAAGGCTTATATAACCCAACTATGAAGGAAAAATGCAAAGGCTTCTATAACCCAATGTGGTGGTACACATCATCCTTCCTTCCAGACAGAAATGTGTGCATCCTTCTAGAGACCTTTTCCACTAAGACATCCAAATGCAGCTTTAGCCAGACATACAAAATCATTGCCCAAAGAGAACCTGCACTCATTAACCATCAGATGACAAAATTCAGAATGTCATGGCCAAAGAGAACTTGCACTCATTAACCATCAGATGGCAAGATTAAGAATGGCATTTTCCTTTCTGCTACTAATCAGCTTATTCCACTTACCTGTCCTCTTTATTCTTGATCTTTTGGAACCTTCTCCAGGTCCCACAACTCAGATATAGAGGGATAGATTAGTCCTCCTTGTTGTTGAATGTCTAGTAAGTGAGATGTGTAGACATGTTGTACTGAATATTGTACATACATAGTTAATATACTATTAGTTTTCCAGTTTCTTTTGTATTTCTCTATAGTGCTATGCTAAAAGAATGCATACCATTCTCTAATGCCATGTCAGGAATTGGCAGTAGTGGGTTACAGAAAGGAATTTACATTAACACTCCATACTTACCTTAATGTAGAAACTGGCTGACAAGGGCTTTCAGATGTATATTTCTGTGCCATGAGCTGATCTCCTATATTGTAGCACTTAATACTAAAAGTCATTACTAAAAGAAAAAAAATCTGGCTTTGTGAGATTATAATACGAGACACTGTTTCAGCCTATGATGTTATATAAAATATTCAACAGATGGTGCATCAGACATCTAATGAAGAATACTAATACTGTGAAAATGTAGCAATACACATAGCACACCAGAACAGGTTATATATATATATATATATATATATATATATATATATATATATACTTGTACTGTGATAGACTGTGAAACTACACAGCATATTACGGAACAGTACATATATACTACTGTGACACTGTAACAATACATTGAAATATCGCTAATGAACAGTACATATATACCTGTACTGACACGGATTGTGTGTATATATATATATATATATATATATATATATATATATATATATATATATATATATATACATACACACGCACACACGCACACACATATAAATATATATATATATATATATATATATATATATATATATATATATATATATATAGGTTCACTAGACAATCTCAAAATACTTCTTCTTTTGGCTTTTCCCGGTTAGAGGTCATCACAGCAGATCACCTGTCTGCTCATGATTGGCAGTGGAGTTTTTATGGTGTCGAGTTGCCCACCCGGCACACAATCTTCCACAGAAGGCACACACATGCACGCACTCACACCTAGTGCCAATTTAGAGTGTCCAATCCACCTATAGCATGTCTTTGGGATGTGGAAGGAAACCTGACACCCGGAGAAAACCCACGCGTCCACAGGGAGGACAGGCAGACTCCACACAGAAGGCACCCCAGGCAAGGATCAAACCAGAGAACCTCTTGCTGTGAGGCGGCAACGCTAACCGCTGCACCACTGCGGCCGCCCCAATCTCAAAATACTGAAATGTCAAATTTCAGTATTTTGAGACTGAATAGTTGAAAGTGCAGTTACATGAAACTGCACTATCTCAAATGCAGAAATGTCAAATCCACTGTTGTGGTGTTGCGTTCATGACCTGCGGTGTGGTTTGTGGATTTAGCTGGGGATTCAGATAAGTGGTGTTTATGTAAGGGTATTGGGTAGGGATTTTAGTGTGTGTGAGTGTGTGTAGTGGTGATGTTCATGTGTTTGTGTGTTTAGTGCAACCTCGGAGTTAGCATGTATAAATAGGGGTGGTGTGGGGGCTTGCCTCCCACATGGGGGTGCAGGGGGGCTTGCCCCTGCTTATAGGTAGGGTAGGTATGTTTGTATGTTATGTTCTGTTTTTATGTGTGTTTGTTGCAGTGTAGTTAGGAAGGTGTATGTGTGTTTGTGTGGTGGTGTGTGTGTGTGTGTGTGTGTGTGTGTGTGTGTGTGTGTGTGTGTGTGTGTGTGTGCATGTGTGTGTGTGGTCGCAATTTTGGTTTTTGCCGTTGTGGGTTTTTGGGTATGTGGAATTTCGACTATACAGTCTCGAAATACTGAAATTCAACATTTCAGTATTTTGAGATTGTCTAGTGAATCCATATACATATATATACTAGTGCTTTAACAGGCTGTGAAATTGTGATAAAACACTCACACAACAAGTGCCACTTGCAATAACTGTGTAATACAAGTGTAGTGAACTAGTTAGGCAAGAGTTCTAATCCCAGTCCTGGCAACTGTGAAAATGTGTGTGTTTGTGTGAGAGAGTGTGTGTGTCTTTATAGAGACATGATTTTTAGGCCATTCACACTCACTACACTTTCCTTACCCCTCCTTTATCACTGCTGCTAAGGTCACTCACCTTCAAAGATACATTTGGACAATTCTCCAACATATAAGCTCTGTGGCGCTTGCAATGACTGCATGATAGTATATTGTAATAAACTAGTTAAGTAGGAGTTCAAATCCTGGTCTTGCCAACTCTAACTGTGAAAATATGTGTGTTTGTGGAGACATGATTTTGAAACCTTTCACATGCACTTCCCTTACCCTTCCTTTAGCACTGCTACTGATGTCACTCACCTTCAAAGATACCTTTGGACAGCTTTTCAGCATACAAGTTCCATTGTGCCTGCAGTAACTGTGTGATACTGTAATGCAAAATGTTATTTATGTAGGACTTCTAAACTCAGGTCTAGCAATTGTAAAAGTGTATCTGTTTGTATGAGTGTGTGTGTGTATATCTCTAGGTTGAAGTATTTTATGTCCATACACAGCCAGTACATTTCAAAGTGTAATACTTTACAACGGCTGCTGTCATTCACCTTAGAGGTATGTTTGGATGGTGTTCTATCTATAAGCTCCATGCACGTTTGATAAATGCATAACAGTGTAGTAGCAATAACTACATAGGTAGGGGGCTTGAATCTCATTCCTGGCAAGTGTATTTGTGTGTGTGTATATATATATATCTATATATATGTTTTCTTACCTTAAAGATTTTGGCCCCATTTACACACAGGACACTTCTCAGTGCCCTACTTTAGCAGCCCTGCAGATATCATTAACCTTATAAGTACCTGTTGGCAACAATAAACCATGTAGGCTCAGTGGTGTGTGTGGTAAATGTGTAACATGAAGGTCTGAAAACCATAGTTAAATAGAGGTTCAAACCTCACTCCTGGCAAATGTGTGTGTAGGGTAAAGTATTTTATGAAATCTCTCACCCATTACATCACCCAATGTCATTACTTACAAGGGCTGGTGATGTTCCTCACCTTAAAAGTACTTTGGGACAGCACCCATGCTATAAACTCCATGGTGCATGCAATAAATGCGTAACACTGTAGTAGTAATACATAGATAGGTAGGGGTTCGAAACTCAGCATTGGCAAAAGTATGTCTGTGTCTCTGTCTGTCATCAGTATCCTGTGTGGTTGTGTAATAATAAGATCCATTGGGGGGTAGGTTTTGCTAAATTATTATATTGATGACCTAGTATATGTCCCAATGTCCACATTACAAGGCCAACAGTTGTCAAACACTGTAGAGGGTGGTGTAGACAATCTACAGCCCTAAGTGTGTAGTTCCATGTGCAATGACTATGTAACAGTATGGAATAGTTAACAATATAGGCAACCCTTCTCATACTCATAGACCACTCTACACCCAGGAATCATACACAAACACACTTGGCTAGGCATTAACAACTATATCAGTAGTTCTCTTTCAAACTGCCTCACAGTACCCACGATGTGAATGCAGTGGACTCCATGTCAAACCAATGACCAGACATGACTGGTGTCACACAGGGTATGGACCCATGTCCGCTCATGTTTGGGGATCTACCCTTCTGATGTGCAGGAGAACTCAAAGGCACCCTGGCTGAAAAATTTTTGCATACAACAGTAAGGTGGCTGGTAACATTCCCAATCCATGTGATGCTGACATCATGCACAAAGGCCACTCTGACATGTATGACTGTTGTCAGAACCCTGGACATTACCTCAATGCCAAGAGATGTGCTGCCATTACCTTTGGGAACACCGTGACTCATATGAAGGAATACATTGGTGGTAGTCCACTGAACAGTGATGTGTTATAACAGAATGGGGAATAGAGGTTGACAGTCAGCTGTCTGTTGACCACAACAGTGCCACTGACATCAGAAATTACTTTGATGTGTTACATCTCCTGACTAAGTCTGAGTTATCCACCAAGTAAAAGAACATGGTCATCCTGCACCCTCCCCTCAGTAGCCCAGTCAATGTGTACAGTGGCCCTTTTGCCATGTACCCCACTGGACACCTGCAACAACTGTAGAGTCTGCAAACATACCCTACAAAGAGAATACCATGCCTTATACACATGGCCTGTATGGACAGACTCCAATAACTCAGATGAATCTCCGTATCATACTGTCTATGTAGGTACAATCACTACCTCAGTTACACAGTCATGTCTCACCAAACTAGGTCAGGAATGCTACATCTGTAGATACCAATCTGTCCACGCAACATTCCCCAGAGACCAAAGGCACACTTCCACATTACAAAGGACATGCTTGTGGGACAGGTTCAGAACCCAGACACTGTCCGTGTTATGGAATATAAACACATACATGTGAAGCAGTGCACATCACTGGCCACCCACAATAGAAATCTGGATGAGTGGGTGGGGAATACAGTATCCACCCCTGGGGACCACTCCAGTGACTATATTCATGGGCCACAATGGGGACTATTGTCATGTGGCCTGATTCCAGGGTATTCCCTTGGGCTAACCTTGTAGAGCCTTCAGGCCCATTCACCTACTACACATCTATGAAGCAATGAACGTATGTATCTCAGTACTGGCAAGTGTGTGTGTGTGTGTGTGTGTGTGTGTGTGTGTGTGTGTGTGTGTGTTTGTGTGTGCATGTGCGTGTGTGTGTGTGTGTGTGTGTGTGTGTGTGTGTGTGTGTGTGTGTGTGTGTGTATAGCAATCTCAGTGTTTGGTTGATGAATATCCCCTGTGGCTATGGTTTTTTGCAATTGGAGGTGTGTCCAAACCACAACACGTACCATTCTCCACTCTACAACAGATGTTGTAAATCAACATATACCTATATAGAACCCTCAGCCCTATAATCTGTGAGGCATATGCAATCACTGTATTAAAGATCTGGGAAATCCATGCAGATACAGCTGTACCCTGCCTAAGACATGGTTGATGTGTTACCACACTGACATTCCCTTTGGTCTTGCTGCAGGGCTACATCCTGGTGACACACATATGCGTAGAACAGAAACAGGATACAGCATGTGAGAACACATTCACTCAGCATTAATAATAGCAGTAATGCATCATGGCTAACCCTGTACACACGCTATGATGCATACCCCTTTCAAATGTCAGATGACAGCAACTTACACAGCATTACATATCTACAGTTTAGAAAGTTCACCCTGTGCATCAGACCCATATATGCATTGTCCCTGCATCAATGGTTTTGATGGCAGGGATCTGGCACAGGATCCATCATATGCACACTATATGGTGTGGTTTTGCGAAAGGCCTAGGCTGTGCCATTTGGTTGACAGTATGGCAGTGTGTTTGGAGTGAGGGAATGGCATGGCCTGTGCAGGGGTGGTGCATGTATGTGGAGGTGACCTCTTACTGATTGTGATGTGTGTGTGTCTGCATGCACACAGACATGCCATGTGGCTGCCCTACACTAATGTTTTCTTGGACAGCTGTGGCCTGTACATGGCAGCATGTGCAGTTCACCGTCTCCAACCACGGACATGGGAATTGGACCTGTCAGGGGTATCACGGGCACCACCAGGGACAAGGCCAGACATTGTACTGCTCCCTCATGGTGACGGTTGTTCACTGGATCCACGGCCCTGTTGGGACCGACCAGGTCCACATGCCAATGGCCTGCCGCATCTTGGATTGGACATCACACCACCCTCAGTATTGCTGGTCTTACTGTCCATAAGGGAGCAGGATGGTGCACGGCCAAATGCACACCCAGCTGATCGTGGTGCTGAGCTACCTCCATGTGATTGCATCCTTCCGTCCGCCAAACATTCAAGTACAGATATTCTGCAGTGGAGGAGTACCATGACCTGACCCCACCATCTATCAGTGATCTCATTGCCCTCACACAGGACCCCAATGAGTTTATGAAAATCATCACGTGCACCAGGGAGATGTTCTTCAACCAGCCTGCGCATTTCTCTAGTGTTACGTTCATTACATGCCTGTGTATTCATTATAGACTGAAACATGCACCTGGTTACTGCAGCAGTGGCACTCTCAACATGGGCTGGATGGGCAACCATTCTCCTCTGAGCACCCCTGCCCACAGATTTGGTCAAGGTCACTTTGTATGTCATGTAGAACACAGCCATGGATGTTTTGGTGTCCCATGGAAGCTGTATTCTTGCCTGTGGACAATGCAGGTCTAACCTGCCCTGCAGTGCTGCTAGGTGCCTGCCATTAATCTGCTATTGTGATTGTACACTTTTGGGGGGAATGAGTGGTAAAGCTGGTACTGAATGTTTTGCCAAGGCTGTGGCCAATATCTGTTGTCTCAGGATAGTAATTAACATTGTGCAGTAACTCACAGCACTTTTGTTTAATGCTGAGGAGGTTGTTGACATAACTATCAAAGGTTTTTGTGATTGCCGTCAGTGTCCGCTGCATGTTTGCCTTCATAGATGCCTGTAGGGGATTCCATGGGGGATCTCAAGTTGTGTTTGAGGCTAAATAGGCAGTTCAACAGTCACGGGGAACCACCTTTCTCTGCAACAGTGTCCTCCTTCTGTTGTACACTTTAGTAATGGCAGGGGACCATCATATTGTCTCCCAGTGTCTGGAGGACAGTGTCTGGGTTCTGTTGGCTATAGCTAGTACCATGCATTCATGTACCTGTTTGCACAGTGCATACGTGTATGATTCGACAGTCATGCAGGTATTTCCCATTGCCATGGGTGCAGTGAAGTCATCCACTCCTGTTTTTATGGCTGCAAAGTCAGCTTTGGAGAGGTTTTGCAAAGTGGTTACCTTTGTGAGGGGTGTAGCTGACATGTTGAATTTCATGTTAAATACAGCCTGTGTGGATCTCACCAGGTAGGGACTGACAACTGTGGATGAGCAACAGTCCCATATTTAAATAGTCAACACAGGTCAAGGTCATTGCATCCTCTACCGGGGTTCAGTATGAGCTGGTTTAGGGCATTGGAAATGATGAATCCCAGGAAGTGTTGGGTCACTGTACTGGTGCTTGGCTACTTTCCGCAGGTGATGGAGGGGTAGTTGAAGTCTCATACTATGTCAGTGTTGCGTTGGGCCATCATAGATGGCAGGGTGTTGAGGAATGTGCATTGACAGTCCAGAGACATAGATGTATACCCATAGCAGGCTATGGTCTGGATTGCACTATTACCCCAAGGCAGTTGTAACAGAAGTATCTCCAATGCATTATGCTGAGATACTAGTCTGGAAATGTTCCTATCCATAATGAATATGGAGACAACACCACCATGGAGGTGTGTGGTGGTTCATGTTTGGGGGCTGACAGCTGTGGAATGCATTATAGCCTGATACTGCAGGACTGCTGTCTGCTGCTGTGAACCACCTCTCCATTACAGCAGAAATGTTAATGTCCTCCACTCCGAGTGCTTTGAGTGACTGCATCCTAACAGATGTTTACTGTTGAGCAACATGACCCTCATATTGCATACATGTCTAGCTGTTATGGTGGTAATTACATTATAAGCACTGCCTAATAAGGCATTATAGGGGTTGCAAAACACTTAGCCAGTACCTGGAAACCCACAGCTGACAGATGTAGGACATCTGTGGCAAGTCATTGAGTTCTGTTAATCATGTCATCCCAAGCAGATAAATACTGGATCCCCTGAGAATGACACAAACCACATAAGCCAATGTTGCAGTCAATCATCTGTTGATAGTACCACAGCATCATTCTAGGTGATGGTGGTATACTGCTCTGCACTACTGTCACACCTGCATGGACCACATAATCAGACAGTTCAACCATGTCTCTTGTCATGTAATCCAGGGAGGTGTGTCCCAGGTCACTCACACCCATATGGATACAGAGTGATACTCATAGTTGTTATGGAGTGCCATGACTGGCTGTGTCATGTGTTGGATGCTGGCATGTGATAGATATTTGGCTGTTACCTGCTCCATTTTCAACTTAGTGAGTGGGATATGTGTGTACCTTAGTACTGAGTTACCCATGATCACTGTATTCTGCAAGGTGGTTAGCCTTAGGAGCTTAGGTTGAGGGGCACACTGTGTAGGTTAAATATGTGTACCTTGGCATGTGCCATGTCATGGTGTCTGAGTGGGTGTCTGTCTCGCTGGTCTGTGCTGTTTGGTTAAATGTCCATTGAGTGCCTCTGTGAAGGTGGGTGTGTGGCTTTTCACTGTATGCTGTGGCTGTCAAAGTGGATCTCATGGTGAGCTATGTGTTCCACATGGTGTGCTGCAGTTGTTGATCTTATCCTCTTGACCTGCTAGTCCAGTCTGTGCTGGAGAGTGTATATGTCCACATTGGGTGACATACAGGTAACTCTCACAGGTCTGAGTGTTTGGGGTTTAGAGGGGAGGGTCGTCTGTGTACATGAGGCAGTTGCAACAGTGCCTCATAATGGACAAGTTCACCAGGTTACTGGGTGACAGCACAGAAAACTGCCCTTCAATCATGCCAGGAGGGATGAACATAACTAGTAAGTACTGGGGCTACTTCTATGATGAACGAGTACTGCTGACGGATCCCAGGTGGACAAGGAATGCGCAGGTAAGGAAATAGCTAGTACAATGTAAGGGTGGAACTGAAGGCAGACTTTCTGCCATCTGTAATACTTTACCTCAGCTGTGCAGTTATCAGCAGCTTTGGCCATATGAAAGTTCAGTAAGCTCTGTAGTGCTTGTGGTAATTGCATTACACTATAGTAGACATAACTAGATAGGCAGGAGTGCTAATCCCAGTACTGGCAAGTGTGAGTGTGTGTGTGTGTGTGTGTGTGTGTGTGTGTGTGTGTGTGTGTGTGTGTGTGTGTGTGTGTGTGTGTGTGTGTGTGTGTGTGTGTCATGTACTGTCTGGCTTATACCATTTTTGACTAGTGTACTACCCTTCACACTTCCTCTTGCCCCAATCTAGTAGTCCTGTTGATGTCATCCACCATAGAAGTACCTTTAAAGTAGGTGAAAATTAATAAGCTCTGGGGTGCATCAGATAATTGCATAGCACTATAGTAGAAATAACTAGATAGGCAGGAGTTCTACTCCCACTAATGACTGTGTGTGAGGATGATACCTTGTATGGCTTATACCATTTTGATGTGTGTACCTTACATGGCTGGTGACCACCTCCCACTGCCATTACTTTATATAGTGTGGTAGCAGCATCTGCCTCACATGCAGCAAGGTAAACCATTGTACAGTCCTCTGTACAGATGTGTCTGGAATAGCCATATGTTTGCAACCTATACATGGTTGGATGTGGTCTGTGTGCCCTAACAATGACCATGTATGTGATTTTGTAGTCAAATAGGCCACAGTGAGTGTACTGACACATATGGTAGCATGAGGTATCATACCTGACTGAAACATCATGCTGATACAACGTCTGCCACCCTCACAGGTGGCCTGCCTTGTAGGTGCAATACATAAGTCCAGCTGCTTGGTTTTACAAGTGAACTGTTCATGTTATGGGTCACATTAAAGGCTGGAAGAGGTGTGGACTGACATATTGTGGTCCTAATTTGTATGTTACAGGAACACCTTGCATCTTAACAGGGGTGTGTGCACAATTTATATACACTGTATAACACTAATGTGTCACACATGTCCTTACCTTAGTCCATTTGTCCATCCCATTTTGCTGGCCTCTGTCCAAATGTCTTTGCACTGACAAGTTGTGAGGTATGCTACAGGAATGTTGAGTTCACATCAGATAGGCCCCAGTGGTGACCACTGTGATGCAATGCAGTTAACCCTACCACAACTTAACATGCACATAAAGCAATATAGCTATTACATAAAACAATATAGCTATTACTGATAATTGTGTGCATGGTAAATTGCATGCCCTTCACATGCCTGGGGAATTGCCAGACAACAACAGAACAATGTCATACCCACCAGCTTCTGGCTGCTATCCCATATGCAGACTAGAGGGTCCTAGGTAGTTGTGAGAGGGAGGTATTGTCAATGAACTCACATGTGGCCTTGTTATAGGATGGATGCAGCATGTCTGCACATTTACAGTATTAACCTCAATAATACACACTGTTCTATCCTCACCATAGATGTGCACCTCTGTGCATTAGAAAACCCCATCCACAACTGCAATCAGACCTGACATATGGATGTAGATACAATACAGATACATGTATGTCTGATACATTAGTGTACTAATCTCTTCTGGTCCCTTACCTGCACATTCCTTGTCCAGTGTGTGTGGGTGCAACCCACCTTCACAATGCTTTCCTCAGCTTCATGGCTTGTGTGTTGGGTGGGTGCCCCAAGGTTGGCAAGGAGCTTCTCAATGGGTGTCAGTGGGGTTGGATGGCTGGGCCCCCACCTGTGGCTAGACGGTCCCTCGCTACAGCAGCAGCCCATTGATGGGTATGTTGGTTGAGGATGGTGCCATGATGCCGCACCTGATTATAAGTTCTGCTGTGCAGCCATCATCATTTAACCTGTGGACCAGATCGTTCCACAGGGTGGTCCTCTCCTGCCCATCTTATGCTCTCTGTCCAAATAACAGGGCATAATGTTCGATCACATATTGGGTGATGATGTCAGTTTCCCTAACAGAGAATGCTGGTAGGCAAGCCCTCTGCATGTTACCTAAAAGACATAAACAGGAAAAAATGTCACAGTACCTCATACAGTTGTCAAATTGCACATCAACAGTGGATATTACTTGCAGATAATCCAAACTATACCATAACCCTCCAATCTATCATGGCTATAGCAGCTTGCATTACACTCCTGACCCAGAGCTATCTTATTCCCCCCAATGTTGAACACTTACTTGCATAATCCCCTATTCTCCATTAATTTATGTGTAGAGGGATGACAGTGGCCATCTTCCATGTGGATGGTGTGTAGATGGTGGCAGGTCTGTGTTTGACTGTGGTGTGTGATGGAGCTTTGAGCACATGCCTGAGTTCATGTAGGAGGCAGACAATGAGGTTATTATGCCCCATGGAGATATGCTGCTGTTGCCATCAGTAGTCAATATGTACATGCTCACCATTGCTGAGGGGAGGAGTGTGATTGATGTGCATATCCCCCTATAGAACTGGGGTGGGCAGGGTGGCAATGTTCTCACCTAACCTGTCAGATGCAGGTTGCCTATATCTATTGCATGTGTGTATGAGGTGTGCTTTACCCCAGTACAGGGTGAATTGTGTTGTTGCCTCTAAGACTGACAATATATGTGGAGACACTGTCACAATTGACCTTGGTGGTGTGGATATGTATGATTTTTAGTCATAGTCTGCCTTACAGGAAGTCACCTGTGAACTTACATGCTTGCTCAGATAGAGGTAGAGTTGTTTCCAAGTTGTTGCCTGCACCTATGTGTCCCTGTACAGCCGATATAGCAACCCATTATGTGGTTTGTGTATTGCTGCTGTCCATCAAAGGAGATTACTCTACCTTGGTGGGGGCTGGTTATACAGGTCAGGTACTGCTGAGTACATATAGCTACAGTGGATATAAAGTGTACACACCCATATTACAATGCCTGTTATTTGTGAAATTGACACATGACACCACAATAACTAATTTCAAAACAATTCTCACCTTTAATGTGACCTATAGCCTGTACAATTCAATTGAAAAGTAATAATCTGATCTGTGAAAATATATGGAAATAATAATCAGTACAATAAGCCAGTTGAATGAGTGTGCACACCCTTAAACTGATATGTTGTCCATGCACCTCTTGAGATGGTTTCAGCATTCATTTGTCTTGGTTTGGAGTCTAACATCATGGCACATCTTCACTTGGCAATAGTTTCTCGCCTTCCTAGAAACACCTTTGTTTGTTTGTCAATGGAATTGTACAGGTTAGGGGTCACATTCAAGATGAAAAACATTATGAAATTATTTTCTGCGGTCTCATTGTCATACAGCACACAAACCTGGCATTCCAGCAGGCATGTGTGCACTTGTGATATCCACTGTATATAGGTGTTGATATAGCTGTTAGTGGTAGGCATCGACAGAGGATCATAACACAGTTGGACACTTCGATTACTACCTGATAATCATGCCTACTCTAGTACCCATATCAGTGTCCGTATGCACTGACACTGATATTACACACATGTGCAACATGCACAACCTATGCACCTGACTGCTTGAAACCCATGTGATTAGTTTTGTGCCTTCCAGCTGAACATATGCATGCATACATGTGTTTAGGGGATACCGGGTATACATTTATGTTCTATGTTAGTATGGCACACTGTATTTACAGTCTTGCTGCTCAATCATACTTCTCAACCTGTTACTGCAGTATGGCTGGACAATGGCACACATAAATGGATGACAAAAAGGACATCAGTGCTGATACTGCATTAATATAGCTGTACCATACATTAATAAGTTGATTGCACAATAGGCTTTGACATCACTGTGATAACCTGGAAGATGTCCAACAGTCATAAGTAGGCTATGTTATATTGTCGTTGCTCACAGACTTGCCAATGGTTTGGCTGACATAACACAGGTATATGTACATGTGACTACAGATATCCGTCACAAATGTGTTTATTGTCCAGCAGAACACTGTACAGTTGAATGTTATTAATTCAATATATCACATGCAGTTCAACACACATGTCTGCAACACTACTTTACTATGCACATGCCCTATATAGGTCTCTTGGATTTACAAGACAAATATGTATCATACTCATATTCACAGGTAACATATGGATATGGACAGCAACCCATTAACTGGCCTAGCAGTGGCACAGGCACAACTGTTTGACAGACACCCCAGTGGTTGTCATATGTGAGCTGTCCTTTCCCAGGAAGAATCAGGCTCCTGAGCTGTGATCCTACCTCACAACCTCTTAGAGCATCACATCTGGACAAAGTCTAAAATGATGGTGGATAAATAGGAGCAGACTTTAGATATTCCTATTACAAACTTAGGAAGTTTGTAGAATAATACATGTTGCATTACTGTGAATATTCTTAAGGATGTAGAGTCATAAACCCTTGTGTTTGTCATTACTTGATGACTTCAGTCCTCAGCTATTTGCCAGAAATGTACAGATTTCAGGAGGAACAGACAAAAAAAACTACGATTTGACAATCTGGACATTCTGTGAGGATCTCTACAGTTGAGAGGTATGGCTGTAATCTCTCCCACTGCAGAGAGGGCCAGATGCTATGGCCATAGCAGCTATTCAGCAGGACATTAATACAAGTCTTGTTGGGACATATATTCTTCCAAATCATATTTCCCATTATTACAGACCAAGTACTACATTCAATTACATGTTCACATGTTTAAGTTACCTTTTTTCTTCTCTCTTCCAGTTTTTGTTGTTTTTATTTGTTTTTTTTTTTTTCTTTCTTTCTTTCTTTCTTTCTTTCTTTCTTTCTTTCTTTCTTTCTTTCTTTCTCTCTCTCTCTGTACTACAAGGATAGACCTGGTTTGAATAGGTGGCAGTGCGGCTTTTGTAGGTAATGCTCATGACCAGGTGATGGCCTGTGCACCAATTGGTGTTCCCCACTTGCTAATTGCATGGAGAGCAGCTGTGTAGTTCTTCCAATAGCCAATGTCATGGCAACACACTCCTATAATTGAGTACTCATGTGGGCATTAGCCATTTCCCTTAACTCTAAGAAATATATTCTGGAGGTGTGTGAGCTAATACCTCTTACAACAGGACTTGTGGAGACAGGCCAAATAAATGGAGGAGAAGGTTCAAGACTTAGGGGCAAAATGCAAGTATTGCTGTTATATGTTTGGAATACTGATAGTTTAACAGGGTTTGTCTGAACATGTTACATCTGCATGGGTTTCAGTCTGACAAAGTTCTGTCTCTGCATAGCTCTCAACTATAGGGCTATCTACATAATGGCCACAGGTTAGCCTGTTATGTATGGTCTGTCCCCAAGACAGGTGTTGTCGTTGGCAAATCAGTAGCATACTCTCGATATTGCAATCAGTAAATGCTGACATCCATTTGTTTTTCTGACTTTATATCCCTTAGGAAAGATATCTGTTAAATAAAAACAAATGATAACAACGCAGGAGGCTCAGATGCAAAAGTTTACTAGTGTACACCAGGAGGCAAAAAACCATACAAGTACAGAGTTTTGTCTGACATGATGCAGGAAATACACAATTTTATATAGTCTTACATTCAAGCTGTGCCCACCTTACTGACGTGGTTAGTCACAGGGCACCTACATCACTATGGTCTACAATATTCTATTTATAAGAACAAGCTGATGTTATACATTTTAAAAGTTTTCCCATGGGAATAATACAGCCTTGCAAAGCACCTGGTTCGTTATAATGTCTTTCTGTAAATGTTACTCTTTTAAGGTTTCAGGCCTGCTCGAATACAATAGTTGGTTTAGTCTTGTAAATACTTCTATGTTCTTCTTGCAACTTTACTTTAGCAGCTGTGTCTTATCTTTGATAATATTCACAAGGCCAATTATCTCAGAGGAAGGAATAAGAATATTCAATGCTTTATACATTTAATTTCCTGACCCAGCAGATAATCATTAGTGAAAAACATAAGCTTGCTGAGCTGGCTACTGCCAGGGTCAGAGTTCAAATACACTGCAGCTCCAAAGCTTCAAGCAATTACATGTAAAATCATTCTTATTGCCATATTGTAAATAGAATAAAATGCATTATATACTATTTGCTTTTAAACTAGCACTTTATACATGTTCAAATACATATTTTTCTAACATTTTCCTCCCTTTTAATACTTTTATTTTATTCAGAAACATAAACAATGTTATATCGTCCCTAGCCTTCTCCTTTAAGGACTTTCAACTAGGCAAGTCATTTAGTTTATATTTCGGAAAAAGTTTCGTCTGGAATCAATAGTTTCAATTCAATGTCTTGGTACAAAGTTTCAGTTACAGATATATCAACAAAATCTTTGACTAATCTTTTCATACAGGGGATCCCACAACAGACACATGCTCCTAATAGGAGCAGACCAACACAAATAGCAATCAAAATATTCATTAGGATAGAACCCCACCCACCAAACAGACTCTGGAAAAAGTTCATCAGTGGGTTTGGGCCTGGTTCAGTCATGGCCGATACCTGCTGTATTACCTCTAGGTGGTCATTAATCTCGTGTCAATTGTCTGGTATGAATGCACAGCATTCTTCTTTGATAAGCGCTCACGTACCACCTCTCGCCGCTAGGGTGAAGTCAAGAGCCATTCGATTTTGTAGCACAACAGTTCTCATTGCATTCAGTTTATCAGTCACTAGTTCGAGAGCAGAAAAAGTTGCGTTACTCATTACTTCGAGAAGCTTCGGCAGTTTTTTCAACTCCCAGATCGATTTGACTGCTCCATATGCTGGAAATATTCCAGCCCAGGATATAACACTGTCACTCAAGTCCATATGAGTCAATTTTTTTTTATCTTTCACGGAATGATGGTTCTTCCAACCAGCTTCGATTTTTCCCATTGGATTTACAGGTTTTCCGATTGGATCTTCAGGTTTTCGGGCTACATCTCTTACATTTCGTATCTTACCTAGAGGTAATTCTGCAGTATGCCTTATAGCTGGAACCAGATAACCCAAAAAACAACTGCCGTCCAATTCTCAGGTAGCCATTTGTATGCTTTTTTCCCACAAACAAAATAACAGTTTTCTACTTTGGTACTGATGCGGGTTAGTTCTGAATGAAACATTTTCTTGTCTATAACAGACAATTGTTTATGCAAGACAGGATTTCTCTGCACTTCACTTAATGTTGTTTTCATTAAGCTCAAATATGAATCATAATTTGCATTACAAATAGTGCTTTTATCTTTAGTTTTAATATAGCATTTATAAGATATAGTTATGTTACAGTTACTCCAACCCACTTGGAGTGTATCATTCTTATAGAAACATACAATTCCCCTCTGTGTAATAGGCAAATACAATGCAATTTTGTCCTGTGATCTTACAGAACCTGTATCAAAAAGTAAATTTTCCCAAGTCTCATTTATCCCCAAGGGGACAGCGGACATCAACAGTCCTCCATATGCTGTTGGTATGGCAGTACAAACCCAGCAATTTGAAATGTTCATAGTCTCTACATATACACGCTTCATAGCTAGGTATGTGTTAAAGTTTGGATGCCAGTCTATAGACAGTTCATCACGTTTCTCCACTTTCACTTGTGTGGTTATATGTAGGAAGAACCACAACAAAGGAAAGTCATCACAATCATAGTCAATAAATGCATAGTTAGCAAGATGATTAAACAATATCTTCGGGGTTGATCTGTATTTTTACTCATTTCGCTCTTGGCCATCCTGCCTTTGTTGTGTGTCAGTCACAAAATGTTTATCAAGCTGAAAATTCTTTACCGGTTTACAGTGCATCAGGTGGACCCAGGACGACCTCTCAGCAACTTTGACTGCAGTAGGCGTCGCCAACAGTACCTGGTATGGTCCTTCCCACTTTGGACTCGCCCAATTCTTCCTCTTCGTGACTTTTAACCAAACCCAGGACCCTGGGGTCAGCACTGCTTCCAATGGTCTGGTCTGTCTTTTATCTGAAAAAGAGTTCAACTGCAAAACAATTTGATTTGATAACAGTTTCCTCATGTAATTAGCTAATGAGCTGTCAGCCTCTAGCTCCGCAGGCATGAGAGCTTTCCACTGTGGCACATAATATGCCCTTCCAAATATCACTTCAAAGGGGGTCAAACCCTTTACATTTGGAACTGTTCTCATGCTCAGCAGTGCCAAAGGCAAACAGCAAATCCAATTCTTCTGTGTATCATCTATCAATTTTCTCAACTTACTTTTTAAAATTCCATTGTATCTTTCCACCAGTCCTGCAGACTGTGGGTGGTAAGCACAATGACTCTTCAAGGAGATCCCAAAGAATCTCCCAAGTTGGTGAATCGTCTGATTCACAAAATGTGTCCCATTGTCACTATAGATTCTTTCCGGTATGCCAAATCTAGGAATTATTTCTTTTATTAGGGCCTTTGCCACTGTTGCTGCATCCGGATTTTTAGTTGGAAAAGCTTCTACCCATTTGGAAAACATGTCTATAATTACTAAACAGTATTTTTCCGTTCACATTTGTTCAGTTCTATGAAATCCATACAGATAGTATGGAATGGATATGGTGGTATAGGAAAACTCCCTTGCTTGGGTTTGAATGCTCCTTGTGCATGATGTTTATTACAGACATGGCATGCTGCACAAAATTTTTGTGTAAAGTTTGTGAATCCATATGTTTGGAATATTCGATTTACTAACTGTACCATCCCCCGTGTTGAGACATGGCACTGCCCATGGATCAACAAAGCTGCATATCTAAATAAATTAGACGGCAATATTGTTTTTTTTTCTTTGGAGATATACAGTCCATTTTCGAGGATTGCACCTCGTTTCTCCCATTTTTGTTTCTCAGCTTTTGTAGTTAATGTCTGCATCGTTTTTAACATTTTTAAATTTAAAATCTCAGAGGGTTGTAATTCCTCGGTTAAAAGTAAAGTTTTTGAGTCTGAGGCTGCTTGCTTTGCAGCTGCATCAGCTTTTGCATTTTCTTTTGAAATTGCATCCTGTTGTTTTGTATGAGCTAAACATTTACAAATAGCTACTTTAGTAGGTAACTGAATGGAATCTAACAAGTTTAAAATAAGTTGCGCATGATTAATCTGTTTGCCAGTAGATGTTATCATTCCCCTATTTTTTCATTGCTGTGCGAAAACATGCACTGTAGAGAAAGCATACTGACTGTTAGTATATATGTTTACACATTTATCTTTTGCTAGAGTACAAGACCGTGTTAAGGCTATCAGTTCTGCTGCTTGAGCAGACAGGTTATGCTGTAAGGGTTGGGCTTTTAAAATCTCTGTATCTGTGACTACTGCATACCCTACTAGATTTTTCCCTGTAGGACCCTTTCTGCATGAACCGTCCACATAAAATGTCACCTCGGCATCATCCAAGGGCATATCAGTAAGGTCTTGTCTGGGCAAAGTTATTTGCTCAATTTCCTGCAGGCAACTGTGTGGTGTGCCATCCACAGGAGTTGGAAGTAACGTTGATGGATTTAATGTTGTACAATGTTCAATTACCATATGAGGTTGGCTCAGCAATATGGTCATACATGAAAGATGTCTAGCAGGAGATAAATATGCTATTTTCTCTTGTAGTAAAATTATCGCGACTGCATGAGGCACTCTCAATGAGAGAGGGTGGAACAACACCACTGAGGCCGAAGCCTGTACTGCCATTGCAGCTGCGACTACTGCTTGCACACAGTGAGGCAATGATCGTGCCACTGGATCTAACTGTGATGAATAGTAAGCTATGGGGCGTTGCTTATCCCCATGCTGTTGCATCAAAACTGACGTCATGTATCCCTGCTTACAATCTACGGTCTGAAAAAATCTTTTGTGGTAATTTAGAAGTCCTAAAACTAGTGATGAAGCTATCAATTGTTTTAGTCTGCAGAAAGCTGTTTCTGCTTTAGGTGTCCATTGTAATACATCTTGTGTTGCCATTGGTGTTTTATATATTAAATCAGCCAGTGGAGCAGATTCTAAGAGATAGTTTGATATCCAGCTTTGACAAAAATTAGTCGTTCCCAAGAAGGACATCATTTCCTTCTTGGTTGCTGGTTTGGGTGCCTGTAAAATCGCTGTTTTTTTGTCTTCGTCTAATATTCTACCTTCATTGAATATTACATATCCTAGGTATCTAATCTGTTTTCTCCAAAGTTGTAACTTACTTTTGTTTACTTTGTGTCCTTGTGCTGCTAGAAATTTCAATAATGCTATTGTATCTTCTCTGCATTGATGCTGGGTAGGGGCTGCTAGCAAGATGTCATCTACATAAAGTAGAATCTGACTACCTCCTGGTGGAGTAAACCCTGCCAGGTTGCTTGCCATTTCTTGTGCAAATATCGTTGGACTTTTACAATATCCCTGCGGTAGCCGAGTATAGGTATATCTTTTACCCTGAAATGTAAATGCAAACCAATACTGGCTATCAGGATGTATAGGTATTGAAAAGAAAGCATTGCTTATATCTACCACAGTAAAATATTTTTGTTGTGGTTTTAAATCATTCAACAAGGTGTGTGGGTCTGGCACCGTAGGTGCTCTGGGTATTATTGCATTGTTTACAACTTGTAAATCCTGTACCATCCGCCATTCCCCGTTTGCTTTTTTAACAGGAAATAGAGGGGTGTTATATAGGTTCATAGGTTCATAGGTTCATACTAGGCTATCTGCCCTAGGGCATTTATAAGCCTAGCCAGAGTATGTTTGGCTTTCGCCACCCATTTTAAATTAATTTTGCTATGCCCTTTTTCGAGGTTAGTATACTGTGCCTCTGTCTAACAGTGACACAGAAGCGATACCCGGGGTAAACCTATGATCCCCCATCCACTCATCAAGACTTCTCTTGAAGAGAATCAATGAGGGACTCTGCCTAACCTGGACTGGGATTTTATTCCATAGTGAAGGGAGCCTCTGGGTTATGAATCTGTCCCTCCAGCATGTCCTATTTATTTCAGTGCTGAGGGTCAAGTCTCTCGAGCATGTAGCTCGATGGGATTTGGATTTTCTGAGGTGCAGCATGTCCCTTAATTCCAGGTTGGACATGGCCTTATACGTCAGGCACAGGTCACCTCTGAGCAGGCGGTATGCCACTGAGTAGAGCTGGAGTTTCTTTAACCGGGCAGCATATGGCATCTGTTTGAGCCCTTTGATCCTCTTGGTGAGGTACTTTTGGGGTCTTTCCAGTTGCTGCAGGTGTTTGGTAAGGTACATCCCAAAAGGAGCATTGTACTCGATTATGGGCCTGATGAGGGATGAGTAAAGAGGCACGATGACCTCCCCTGATCTAGATGTGAATCCCTTCATGATTAGGTGGGCTATATAAAATGTTTTTCTAACCACTTTGGCCACGTGGTTGTCAAATGAGAGATTGCTATCAACTTGCGTCCCCAGGTCCCTAATTACTTCTTCTGTACTTAATGGATTACCACCTATGTGGTAATTTGTGGGCACTTTGTTTTTGCCAAAGGGTATGACTATACACTTTTTGGTGTTTAGCTTGAGGCCATGGCTCTGGCACCAGTTGTCTGTTTCTATGAGGCCCTTTTGGAGGATGCTTGTGTCGGCTGGAGAGTCGATTATGGCGCCCAGTTTGCAGTCATCTGCGAACTTGGTCAGCCACAGTCCTTCCGTGTTGGCCTGTGCTTCCGAGAAATATATACCAAACAAGAGAGGTCCCAGGACTGAGCCTTGTGGGACGCCACTTGTAACTGGTTTGGAGTCTGACATGGCTCCAGCAATTCTAACCATGTGGGTTCTGTCCTTGAGCCAGTTTGCAACCCATCTAGTGACATAGGGGTTTATATTTAAGCTGGTGAGCTTATCTATAATGCCCGAGTGGGGTATTGTATCGAAGGCTTTTGCGAGGTCCAGATAGGCTGTGTGGACCACCTTCCCTTCGTCAATGGCCTTGGTGACTGTTTCAAAGAAGTCAACCAGGTTTAAGAGGCAGGATCTGCCCTTAACAAAGCCAAACTGGGTAGGATCCAGTGTCTGTAGGTCCCCAATATCATTATTTATGAGGTCCATGATGATCCTTTCCATAGCTTTGCAGACCAAGCTGGTCAGGCTTATGGGGCGATAGATTCCAGGGTCCATTGAGGCACCACCTTTGTGGAGAGGGACCACTGTTGCTGTACGCCACTCTTTGGGTACATATCCTGTAGTAAGGCTGAGATTGAACAGTAGTTTTATGTTTGGGTTTAGCTCTTATTGGAGTTCATGTAGGACACAGCCTGGGACACCGTTTGGTCCCATTGATGCTGTGTTTTTTGCTTTGGAGAGGGCGGCTCCCACCTGAGCATCTGAGATGTTAGGGGGCAGCACTCTGCTTGGATAGATATTTGCCCTTTTGGTGGGGAGGAGAGAAGTTTGCGCTGAACCTGTCAGCTAGGATGTTGGCAATGTCTGTGGGATCAGTGTATTTTTTGTCATTTTGGACTAATTCTGAGCATATCTGGGAATTCCCACCCAGGTTCCTAACATAAATAAAGAAAGCCTTGTGATTATCCTTAGTGTCCTGTGCAATTTTTCTCTCGAAGCTGGCCTTTGACGATTTTATGAGTGCCCTTAGTTTTTTTGCTAATACTGATCAGAGATGCCTTCCCTTTTGGGATTTTGCTCTATCATGTAGTAGCTTCCTCCTTCTATTGTATAGTTTGTTTATGGCTGGGGTCCACCAGACAGGTCGTCTGCCTTTGGAGGATTGGGTCTTGGTTTTATTTGGGATTGCATGATCCATGCATTCCTGAAGGTGTTCATAGAATGCATTTATAAAGGATTCTGCGGTCTGGGCCGTATTTTCCACAGGCCCGGGGCTTTGAAGGATTCCACCTCGGTTTTGAGGAGTGTGAAATTTGCTTTAGAGAAGTTTTTCACTGTGGTTTTCTGGGCAGGGGTGGGGTCGGGATGTGAATATCCAGTGAGATCAGTTTATGGTCTGATCTTACCAGTGTGGGATACACTTCTGGTCTGGAGCATAGAGTCCCCATGTTGGTGATGATCAGGTCCAGTATGTTTTCCCCTCTTGTGGGAGTGGTAACAAGTTGTTCCATAGCATTTGAGTTTATGAATTCTAGGAACCTTTGGGCAAGGGTGTTGGAGCTAGAGTAATGCTCCCAATCTATGTTTGGGTAGTTGAAGTCGCCCAATACAATGGTGTTTGGAGAGACCTTCATATTTTCCAGTGTTCTCAGGAAGGCCGAGTGGGGTTCCTGGGTTTGGGAGGGTGGTCTGTAGCAGGCTATAAACTGGAAGGCAGTTTTACCCACTGTTAGTTGCACATGGATAGTCTCTGATGCTTCGTGCTTTGCCACCAACCTGGAGGTGTGGGTGTCTTTGATGAATATCGATACTCCCCCTCCTTTTGTGGTTCGGTCCAAGTTTTGGGGCCGAAAAGCATGGTATGAGTTATAACCTGGTAGTGCTGGGGTGCTCTCGGGAGTCCTGAACCAGGTTTCTGTTACTGCACAGATATCGATGTTCTCCATGCTAAGGAGAGTTTCGAGTGCGTGCGTCTTGAGGTTTAGACTTCTAGCATTGAGTAGCATTACTCTTAGTTTCTTATCCCTTGTGATACCTATGGAGGTGGGTTTGTCTTTTGAGCCTTGCCTAAAAAAGGCAATATGGGGGTAGCAAGAGCCTTTGCCAATATCCGAAAGCACAGGGGTGACAGGTGCAAGCTGTCCCTAGCAAAGCATCGTGGCTTGTCGTGCATATCATCCCAAGCTTACAGGCATTGGATCCCCTTTGAATGACACCAATACTTGAGCCAGTTGTTGAAATTGATCATCTTGTCTTCATATTGTGGCATCATTCTTGGTGAGGGTAAGATGCTACTCAAGGTCAGGGTCATACCAGCCTGGGCTACATGCTCAGAGAGCTCCTCTATGTCTCTTTTCATTTAGTCCAGGGAGGTACGTCTCAGGTCATTCACACCAGCATGGACAATGACTGAGTCATATTTGTACTTGCCTTGGAGTGACCTGAGTGCTTGTGTTATGTGGCGGATCCTAGCGCCAGACAGGCTGTTCACCGTGACCTTCTCCTTGTTCAGCCTGGTGAGCGGGACGTCAGTGTGCCTGACGATAGAGTCACCTATTACAAGTGTATCAGGTGTGTTGTTTAGCCTTAAGGGCTGTGACTGTTCGGCACACTGGCTTTGTGAGATATGTGTTGCACGTGTTTTGTTTTGGGGTACGGTTGCTTGGGTGTCTGCTTTGGAGGTCTCTGCTGCTTAGGCAGATCTTTATTTAGAGCCTCCGAGTATGTTTTTGTGTGATTATGTGTTTGGTTTGCTGTCGTGGTAGGTCTATGTGAGACTGGAATTGTAGTGAGTGTGGTTTCCTTCTCCTCCTGACTGGTTATGCCAGTACTGAGTTGAGAGAGCTTAGCCTCCAGTTTGGCTATATGGTTGCATCTCTCACATGTGTTGGAATTTGTTGGGAGGAGAAGAGGGTTGTCTGTGTACATGAGGCCGTCGTACCATTGCCTCAAGATTCCCATATTCACCAGCTGGACCGGAGAGGAGATTGACAACTGACCTTTGGACATGCTAGAATAATATTGGGAATTCCTTTATAATTGAAAACAAGGGCCAATGGGGAGCGAGGATGTAGTTTTTTTAATTTTTAGTGCTGACTTATAATTGCTTTAGTGAGCAAGTGCCAGGTAACAAGTGCAATGTGTTACAGGTAACTTAAATGCAAAAACGACAAACAGTAACTTTCTTTCAAGCGAAGCAAGGAAATAAGTACAGTAAGCAATGCAGATATCACTAGGGATCCACAGAAGCGCTGAGAAGCCGTGTTTTAGGTGGAATTAGCGTTCCAGGGAAATAACAAGCATACAAACAAAGCTAGATTCAGCAGGCCTGGATCTAGTCTATGCTACAGCAAACAAGGTGAGTCAAGAGATTCTACCAGTACTCCTTCCTTGAGTAATGCTGCTATTATAGGCTTGATTCCTTGCTCTGCATCTTTCCTCAAGGGGTATTGTCTTTTTTGTGGTCTAAATGCTGATTTTGGTGTAATAGTTACTGGTCCTGCTGTTTGAATAAGTCCTACATCTGATTTGCCTGTTGACCAAAGAATATCTGGTATATCACACAAGGCTTTTTCTTCTTCTTCTAATAAGAATGCTAATCAGCTGTCTTCACTAGTTTGTAAGTGTACAGCTGGATGTGTCTGTGTTAGCCAATTCAATTTCTGTTTTTGTATTCCCTGCTCTGATAATTCTAAATCAGTTTGTTTTTCCCATCTTGTTACTTTTTCTCCTAAGTCTGCCCATCTCACATCCTTATTCTTTGTCAAGCTGACATGTGGTAGTCTATTAGATTTGTACAGTGTCATGAATTCCTGAGTTAGTGAACAGCTTACCACACTGTTTCCCTCAGTATCCCAATACAATACTAATCTGTTAGCAGGATTTTTGAACAACTCTTGCTCATATTCTTTATCAGGTCCTGGCATGCTACAGTAGTATAGAGTACAATGTAACAAATGCTGTTGGTCAGTGTCAAGGGAGGGGGCCTTACTGATGGCTACATTCATCAGTTCTCCGGTTACTGCCCCTGGACCAGTCGTAACTAGGTCCTGGCTGTACCAGTAAAAGGTTTCACCCTCCGGTCGCACCACAAAAGTATCCATTTGTCTTTGTGCTTCCATACCCTGCATAGTGGGAACTACCGCTATGCCAAATATCTGCATAAAATCTCTTCCCAGTAAGTTTACTGGACATTTTGCAGAAACTACAATTTTACTTTTCTGAGTCATACCTGAAATAGGGTCAGTTATTGCTATATCATGGGAGAGTGGCTCCCTATATAGCTGTCCATTTGCTGCTTTCACTAATATATAGTCAGGTGATTCAGAATATTCTGGTAACTTTGAAGGGTGTATCAAAGTTCGTGACGCTCCTGAGTCACACAAGAATTTCACTTCCCTTCCTTCCACCAGAAGTGTAACTTCCGGTTTTGTGTCTGCCAAATAGAGCTCCAAGCTCAGTAATGCCAAATCTAAAATTTTACTTTCTTCATTCTCTACATCTGCTTGCACTTCCTCTGTTCCTTCCACTACATTTACGTTTGCCCTTTGTTTGTTTTCCTTCCCTAATGATTTCTGATTTTCATCATATAGTCAGTCCTCATCACCTTTATTTTCTGTAGTCACCTTTTTATTTAGCCTGCAATCCCTTGCTAAATGTCCTTTCTTGCCGCACTTAAAGCACTCACCTTTCTTTTTTCTCTCTTCAAAATCTTCTGACCTTTTGTCAGATTGTCTATTTCCCTGGGTATTTTTCTTACCCTTTTTACCTGACTGTACTACAAAGACCTCTGCTCCGTCTTCAGCTGTGAAGACCTGTGTCTTCTTTTTCTTTTTACTATTAAAGTGTCTTTCAGCATGTCTGGCATATTCAAGTAAGGCTTGTAGCCTACTTGTTCGATGATCTATCATATGCTTTGTAATAAAGCTACTGATAGGTGCAATGCAACCTTTCAAAAATGCATTTTTCAGTTGCTGTTCATATGAGGTATCATGTGTCTGATTTTCAGGAATAGCCATACCACTATGGTTATTGAAACATTCCAATAATCTACCATAGTACCCATCTACAGTTTCATTCTCCTGTTGTATGCATTGATTAATGCAAGTCCAATCTGCTCTAGGTTTCCATTTTTCAGAAATTCGGTCTGTAAGACCTTTCACTCTGTTGTCTAAAAATAATGTTTTTGCATTTTTAGTTTTCTGTTCCCTTCGGTTTACTTCCTCAATCCACCTGTGTGCTTGAGGAATGCCTAATCGCTGTTGTGTTTTTGCCTGACCTTCTGCGTCAGATTTAAGCTGTTTTAAAAGTTTAACTAATGAAATCTTGTTTAATTTACCATCAAATCCGTATTTATTAACCCATTTTGTATAATACCTTACATTATCAGTCCGTTGTAATTGCATATATTTTGCGTCATCAGTTAGGGGCGGATCTCGCGATTTTTTAGTGCACTGATTTCCCATTCTAAAAGAAAATGTTACGTAACCCTTTTCACCACGTGGTATTTCAGTTCCTTACACAGTTTATCTAGAATAACTGCCTACCTTATTCTGTTTCCCTGATCTCTGACAAAATATACAGTAATTTCCTTTTGTCCCTGATCTGTATAACAAATCTCTGACAATGACATTTACTGTAACCTAGTCCCTGATCTAAAAAAGAAAAAAAGGCAAATATTTTCCTACCTGAGCCTCCTGGGTTGACCAGTTCGAGACCGCTCTTCGGCCGCAGATCAGAAAGTGGCCAGCCTCTCAAGACGACAATTCAGTCGGAGGTCTTTGTGTTTCAAGAAGAACCGTTTTGGTAACTTCTCCTGCGCAGTATTCGACCACCGTTACACTCTGATCTGCAGCTTACCAAGGGAATTCCGGTTCAAGGAGGACCAAACTGTTAAATAAAAACAAATGATAACAACACAGGAGGCTCAGATGCAAAAGTTTACTAGTGTAAACCAGGAGGCAAAAAACCATACAAGTACAGAGTTTTGTCAGACATGATGCAGGAAATACACAATTTTATATAGTCTTACATTCAAGCTGTGCCCACCTTACTGACATGGTTAGTCACAGGGCACCTACATCACTATGGTCTACAATATTCTATTCATAAGAAAAAGCTGATGTTATACATTTTAAAAGTTTTCCCATGGGAATAATACAGCCTTGCAAAGCACCTGGTTCGTTATAATGTCTTTCTGTAAATGTTACTCTTCCAGGGTCTCAGGCTTGCTTGAATACAATAGTTGGTTCAATCTTCTTGCAACTTTACTTTAGCAGCTGTGTCTTATCTCTGATACATTCACAAGGTCAATTATCTCAGAGGAAGGAATAAGAATATTCAATGCTTTATACATTTAATTTTCCTGACCCAGCAGATAATCATTAGTGAAAAACATAAGCTTGCTGAGCTGGCTACTGCCAGGGTCAGAGTTCAAATACACTGCAGCTCCAAAGCTTCAAGCAATTGCATGTAAAATCATTCTTATTGCCATATTGTAAATAGAATAAAATGCATTATATACTATTTGCTTTTAAGCTAGCACTTTATACATGTTCAAATACATATTTTTCTAACACAGTCAGCCTTTTATAGCAACCTGTGGGACACTGTAATCTTGTCCTGGACAGACAGCTGTCTGTCATTACTAGGTTATCTAGGTTATACAGTAAGCAAAAGAAGCTGCTGTCTACAGATACAAAAGTGAGAACCAGAAATACAAGACCAACCTCCTTAGCCTAAGCAAGTAAATAAGACAACCTGTGCAATTTTTCACCCCAACCCTTATTTACTCTATTTTTTTGGGGTTGTTTTTATTTTTTCCACCACAGCACAGCGGGATAGGCCTGGCCCACAGGATCAACCTGGCCCCACTCCACTGCCTATGGCACCAAGGCCCAGTGCATCTGAGCCACAATCAGGCAGCACCCCTTGTGCTGCCCTTGTACTACCTGACCCCTCAGTACTTCTGTCCTGGAGGACAGGTCTGTGGTGCCCTCTGGGTCAGTGGCAGAGGGAGATGATGCATTGGATTCTGTGCCACACTGTGGGTGCATGCCTTTGCTCTCCATCATTGTACTGAATAACACAAGGAGATGGAGACTTCAGACATTGAAGCCATTGTTGCTGTAATGTGACAGTGATGACAGTCCAGTGGGTGTGGACTCGATTCTTATATTCACCCAGCTTGATGTCCATGAGTTTGCAACGTCCACACCCTTACCCCAACCATGGTGTTCACCAACATTTTGCATAGTTCACTGTCTCTGTGTCTTGTCTTTATGTTCTGTCTGTCAGCAATTGCTTCCTCACCTTGCCAACTTACCTGCCTCAGACATACCTATATCCCTTCCCCAACATTCCTCTTTTTCCAAATTAAAAAAGGGCACCTGTCTCAAAAGAATAAATAGTCTCATATGTAGCTCTCCATGTTGCAAACGTGTCTATCTGACACACTTGATTTGGTCCAATTGAGTATACAACTGACTATGTTGTTGTCACCTCTCTCTCTTTAGAGGTGACAGTCCAAATTCAGCTAACCTTCTGTACATTTGATCATTTTTTCAGGGCATATTCTCAGTATATGTTATATATTCACAACACATAAATGTGTTGTCCACCCCTCCCAAGCAATATAACCCTGGGGGCTCATTATTTTTTACACCCATATATCAACCACACTACAAAGTGTAATATATAATATTGTGTGCTCCCTCATGTACAGGGCCATTTGGTGGTGCTGACAACATTGCTTTGCTAAACTCAAACATCCAGCTATGCTCAATAAGGGTACATGTGTTATTCACAGCTAGGCTTCTATACACCTAGGACACACTCTACAGTTAGTCTACTGGCCTCATATGAACCTATGAATCTATGTGCCTATGCAGGCCTCACAACCTGTTGTCCCCCACATGGCCTACTGGTGTCATCTACCTTAAGTTCACCTGCATCCATGTAGAAGTCAGATTTGTGCTGTGGATCTTATGTAAAGGATTGAGTTCTATAATCTGCATACCTTAGATAGGTAATGGTTCTGTTTTCACTGTAGTCAACTGGCTGTGTGTGTCTTTATTCAGCAGACTAAATGTGCTATCCTACAGTTACTGCTCCAATGGCATGGCTTGTTAGTCTTTTTATAGGTGCAGAAGCCTACACGTCCATTTCATGCAGCCCTTCCAAATTTTGTCTCCCACATACCCTGCTGATGTCATCCACTTTAAGCTGACCTGCAGACATGTAAAACTCAGATTTGTGCCATGGTGCTCACCTCAACCTATATTTTGTACTGTGTTTTCTAGTCAGTGTATTTAAATAGGTAGGGGTTCTGTTTTCGCTGTAGTCAACTGTGTGTGTGACAGATGTTATTTGACATTACAAAGATGAATTTACATCAGCAAGCAGGAAACTGTCACCATATGCTCAACAGAAAATGCTGATGTAATCAGCTATATCAGATTATTGCACATACAACCATCCCACCAGGGCAGGATCAGACAGTGGCCTGGAGCTCAGGCAGACATCACCTTAGGTTCATAGGAGGTTTATAGGTAGATGACTGGTACCAGGTATGCTTTGCGGTATGTCTGGTTGGGACAGGGGGTGAAGTTTGTCCCAAATTGTCTGGCAGCAGGTTGGTGATGTCCTCAGGGTTAGTATGAGTGGGACTGTTCACTACTAGCTTGGCACAAAGCTAGGCCTTCACTTTTAGATTTCTGACATAGCTAAAGAATGCCTCCTGATTATCTTTAGCTAGGGATGCCACTTTAGGTTTGTACGTGACTTTTGAGGACTTTTCAATACAGCTAATTTCCTTGTTCAAGCTGTGGAGGGTGTCCTTCCTCTGCTGAGTCAGTTCCCTTTTGATCTTAGACATTACTTCTTTCCACTTGTTCTGCAACCTATGTATGCTTGATGCCCACCAGAGTGGTTTGTTTTTTGTGAGGAATTTGTTTTGATCCAGTCACATTCAGCCAACTCTATAGATTTGTATAGCGGTTTATACAGGCCATTTGTGTACAGCTCTGTATAGCAGTCATTATTGACAGCGGTAGCAGGGGGTTTGCAACTCATTTTGGCATCAGTTAGGAGCCAATAGTTTGCTTCAGATGTTTCATCCTTTCTGCTCTTGATGGGGTGTTATGTATGATTATAAATGTGAACTAGACTGAATTGTGACTTGACCAGGGGGGCCAACACACAGGGGTTAGTGCAAAGAACCACTATGTTAGTCAGTACTAAGTCTAGGACATTCAAGACCTTTGTGGGGATGTAGACTATCTGTTACACAGCATGTGTATTAACAAATTCCAGGAACCTTAGGGTGAGTGTGTTTGTCCACATATGACTCCAAATTGATGGAAGGGTAGTTGAAATCACACATGACCCAGGTGTTTGGCTGTCCAGTGAGAGACTCAATTAGGTCCAAGTAGGCAGAGTAGTACTCATGGTTTATAGTAAGCGACCTGAAGTTAACAATGGTATGGAAGGGGGTTTACATACAGTTAATTGCACTCAGAGTAGCACTACGGAGTCATACTCTTTGACCAGTCTTGCTGTGTATTTGTCTTTAATGAAGATGTGTTCACCTCTGCTTTTGCTTCTTTCACACTTGTTTTGGTGTGTGAATGTGTGGAAGGTATTGTACCCTTGCAAGGCCAGTGTGCTCTGTGCGGCTTTGAACCATGTCTGTGTGACTGCACAGATATGTACATCTTCCAAGGTAAGGAGCTCTTCCAGTGAGTGCAGTTTCTGCTTTACACTCCTTGCATTAGGCAGCATAACCTTCAGTTTCTCTGTAGTAGATTTTTTTACCTTAGGACTTTTGTTGTTTTGACATTGCCTATAAAGTCCACCATGGGGGAGGTAAGTACCTTCCTATAATACAGTGAAGTACATTGCCAGTCATTCACTGCAACATGGATTAAGACAGAGTCATAACGGTACTTGTTGTTGAGAGTCTTGGGTTTATGTGTGATCTAACTGACCCTGGCATCTGACATAAAGTGGACTGTGACCTTCTCCTTGTCCAGCTGGATGAAGGGGACATCTGTGTGTCTCACTATGGAGTCGTTTATGAGCAAGACATTTGAGGTGTTTTGCCTGAGGGGCTTATTGGCTGAGAGTGTGATGTGTGAATTATTATGTGTAGTGGATTCTGTTGGGTCTGCACTGTGTGCAGTAGGTTTACGCTTGGGAGGTCGCCTATTTTTTGTTAGGTTTCTAGCAAGTACCTCTGCACATGTGGGTTTATGTGTTATGAGGTTATGTGCAAGAGTGAATTTTGTGTGCTAACATGTTTGATATCTGGTTTGTTGTTATGTGAGAGAACTAATTCCAAATTCATAGTATAGATACAGCCCTCACATGTTGTATTAGTTTGTTTTAGCGGTAATTGGTTGTCATTATACATGAGGCAATCAGGATGCCCATAATCAGGCTGCCCGGAGAAATGGTGGGAAACTGTGCATTATGGAAGATATATACTGTAGTAAGTACTGGGGAATGGGCTAGATGGACCAGGTTTTGGTGTAAGACTAACACAATGTGTCTATTCTATGGATGGCTAGGGTTACAAAAATGTGTCAATGTCTCATAATGGACAACTGAATTGCTCGCAGGGCAGCAGTGCAAGATCTGAGCAGCTCTGGTAAACTGAGTGCAAACACCCTGAAACACAATGCAGGAATACAAGCAAAGTTAAAACTATTTTACACAAATAAACAAAGGAAAGTCCAACAGTGAGACTTGTTCCAGCAATCCCAACTCAGATGGGTTCTTGTCTGTACAGTTCTGCCACAAGAGTGCAACGGGGGGGCTTCTTAATATAAGAGGGATGGCTGTAGTCCAGTCTATACTCAACAAGCCTGAACTGAGCCTGTGCTATAAAATGCAGAAGTACTAGAAAGTCAAAGTGCATAAAATCACAATCACAACAGAAGAGCACAGTTTAAATAAAGCAGCAATTCAGTAAAATACTCCAAGAGTGTAGGCAGCTGTGATACAGGGAAATATTGCCAGCCCAGCTATCTGGAATTTTGTAAATATTTCTTATGTCATTTGTGAATATTGATATGATTTATACAGAACTGTATGTTATGTACTGAGCTAAAATGTAACCAGAGCATGCCCTGCTGACTTATAACAGAAATGCATATAAACTATATACCTGTGCAAATGTACTGTATGTTTTAACAGTAGAAACTAGAAAATAAAAGGGTTAATATTCAAAACTTAAAAAAAAATAAGTTGAAATTAGACTGCTTTACAATTTCAATGCAGCAAGTATACAGGATGTCTAGAACTAGGGTGCCTTCTGCATTATTTTGTAAATGTTTTATAGTTTCATGTCTTCTAGCAACAGCAAACATCTGAGAGATATGTATTTTAACACAGAGATGTTAAATTCGGGAGTATATCAGTTCATCGAAATGGCACAATATCGAATGCCGTAACGTCGAACTGAAAGACCCGAAACCTAAAAATATTGAAAACTCGAAACAGCAAATTTTTTCCAGGGAAACAATTTGCTGTTCCGAGAAACACACACACAACAAAAGCACATACAAAATCAACAATCCACATACATACACTTAAAAACTACACCTAACCCTACACTAAACTGCACACACACCACTATCTATCCACTTACCTTAACCCAGCCCTAACCCTAAGGTCCGTCACTATCACACACTCACCTCAGCTGTGCCCTAACCCTAACTCACATACCCCGCCACTATCACACACTTACCTCACCCGCGCCCTAACCCTAACTCACTTAATCTGCCCCTAACCTAACATTCATCACAATCGCACACTTACCTAACCCGTGTCCTAACCCTAACTCACCCAACGTGCTCACTACCCTAACATCTGCACAATCACACACTTACCTAACCCGGACCCAAATCTGTCCACCACAATGCTGAAAACAGCGACGCCACAGGCAAGGACAACCAAATTCTTTCCCTAGGAAAAAATTTGGTTTCCTGTGGCTTCGCTGTTTTCAGCGTTCTAATAATTCAGTTTGAGATAAGCTGATTCGATAATCAGCTGTTTTGGACAACTGATATAGACCCGTTAAAATCTGTTTTAGCCTGGGAACTGAAGTCAGGTGACAAAAAGTGATGTCATCCAAGTTAACCCAGCAGTAATATTTGATATTCATTTAAGAACTCTCTCAGAGAGAGAGATTGGGCATTTTGTATTTTGTCTTTGACCTGGAAACATCCACTCATCATCACATCTGCTCTTGCCTTTTGCAAGTTCGTTCTGAGGGTATAGTAACTCTTTTTAAACTTAGATAGGAATATAGTAAAGATTAGTTTAGATGTTTCTTTATTTGAGGCTGTCTGGCAGTGTTGTTTTAAATATTTCCTGTGATTTTGAACTCTGAAGATACCATGTCGATTGACTGAGTATTGTCTTGTTCTTTTATTATTTATTATTATTATCTTTGTAGCTAATATTTGTGAGACATATTTAAGCTCTTGGAGTACTTGCATATGTATTTGGTGACACTGTACAGGCCATTTATATAGCCTTGCTCTTGGTCATACTACCATATGGATGAATAGTAACATTACACAGTAGGATTGGACACCCTTTGTTAAGGGCCTTAAAAGTAGCTGATAAGAGTGGTTCATGGCAGTGGAAACTACCTGATAGTCTGGGCAGAAGGGGACATAGCCAGTAAACCTGTGCCAGCCTTTGTCAGGAGTGTGTGTGTGTGTGTGTGTGTGTGTGTGTGTGTGTGTGTGTGTGTGTGTGCGTGTGTGTGTGTGTGTGTGTGTGTGTGTGTGTGTGTGTGTGTGTGTGTGTGTGAACTACTTGGGCAGGGACACAAAACACTGGTTGGACAGAGAGGGTGCTTGAGGTTTTGACCTGGCCACTCAGCTGGGAATGCAACCCTATAGCTGTGCCAGTGGGGAGTCTTAGTGAGGATCTGGAGAAATAGGGGGAGAAAGCATCCCCAGACTGACTGTGGTCTCTGTGTGCTCTTAAGGGAAATTGCACTTTACTGTGTGAGTGTACTTTTCATCCTCCCATTGTGTACATCCCTCACTATTGCCAGTGGTGAGGATTGAGGCTCCTTGATTACTAGGCCAGTGCTGGGGCATCACATATTAACTGGTGAGTGGTGGGATATCCATATCACATATTAATTGGTTGACAGTTGTGAAATACTGCCATCACATATTAATTGGCTTGTAGTGGTGTGGATATTGAATTCCTGTAGTCTGTGTACAGTGGTCACTGAGGGTGTCTGTGCTCTCAATCAGCCACACAGTGAATATTCAGGGTTTCACATCACAATTGTTTTATTTATTTATTTTTTGTTAGCTTAAATAGTCAGGGAGAGCAGGCAAGTATGTCAGCAGAACAGTATGGCAAGCTGACAAAGAGCCATTTGGGTGAGATGTGCCAGGCTAAATGACTGGTGCATGCCAACCTGACTAAGTCAGAAATTATTGTAGCTTTGGGCACAGCAGCATCCCAGACCAGTGATCAGGAGGACAACCAGGCTGGCCTTGGAGATATACAACTCAAAGAAAATGGACAGTTCAACCTTTTCACAGAGGACTTAAAAATCCATCTGGAGTTAAAAAGACTTTAGCTGGAGGCCAAGCATTTGGAAATAGAAGCAGCAGAGGGACTGAGATATCCAGAGGCTGAGGAAAATGAGAAACGGTGATGTCTACAGGTAGAGAAGAAAGAGAGGCATAGGCAACATGAAAAGGAGATGCTGACTCTTCGCCAGAGTCATGGAAGTAAAGGGGAAGGGAGTAAACAAACCCCAGAAGTAACAAAGGTCAGTAAATTTCTTCCACAATTTACAGAGGTGGATGATTTTTATAGTTTCATTCATATGTTTGAATGGGTATGTAAATACTATAATGTTGACCAAGGGCTCTGGGTGTGGTTCCTTACTGCCTTACTCCATGGTAAAGCTGTAACTGCTATTTCTAAATTGTCTGATACTGATTGCTTAAATTATAATATTGTAAAGAACCATCATTTAGAATGCTTTAAGTTAACACCTGAAGCTTATAGGAAAATGTTTTGTGAGCATAGACCCAAGGCAGATGAATGTGTGAATATGTTGCTGAACTAAGCACTTATTTTCATAGGTCAATGAGTGGATGTCAGGTCACCACTTTTGAAGGGCTGACAGACCTTTTGGTGAGGGAACAAGCCCGTAGCACTTTGCCTGAGGACATGAGAATCTGGTTAGCTGATAGACAATGCAATACTTCAGATGCATTGGGGAAGAAGGGAGACTTATACCTAGCAAGCAGGGCATCCCTGAAGAGGAAAGGGACACCCAGTGCTGCCCATAGGTCTAAGGGAACCCAAGGTGGGCAGCCCAGATTGCCCCAACAGAGTCTGCCAGTAGCAGGGGAAGCCACTGGTCCTGGTACACATCCAGGACCAAGGGTTAAATGTATTAAATGAAACCAGTGGGGCCAGGTAGCATATAGATGTCCATGGAGGCAAGGTGGGGAACAAAAGGTGGGAGAGCCAGTAAGTGGGAATGACAAAATTCAAGCAGTATGTTGTCTCGAGACAAACTACCACAAGAGTTTATATCCTATCTTAGTGGATGAGAAAAAAGCCACTGCTAAAAAAGACACAGCCTTTGACCTAACCATTGTGAAGCCTGCAATGTTTACAGAGGAGCATTACTTGCTTGGGCAGTCTACTCCAGTCCGAGCTTTAAGAGGGACCCCATTCCAAATACCTTTGGCTAGGGTTCACCTTGACTGGGAGGGTGGAAAAGGAATCCAGCAAGTAGGTGTGTTTGAGGATATCCATGAAGATGTTCTGAAAGGGAATGGTTTTGATAATGCAGTACCATGTGTGCATGCAGTTACATGCAGTCAGGCTTGGAGACAAGCATATGGGTCTGGTTGCCTGGGGAGACCCAGACAGACCACACACTTGCAGCCAGGACTGGTGGGGTGGTTACTTCATGGAGGGAGCTACCCTGTAGCAGTTAGACTGAAGGTGAGCCACAGCTGCTTATGGGTACTGATTTTCCCTTGAACAGAGTGACTGCAAGGGCAGAGGTGAGTAGTAGTACCCAGGCTGACAGTGAGGCACCCCTGTCAGAAAATAGCAAACTTCCTGTGGAAGGGCAGCTTGGAAGGGTTACGAAGAGAGAGAGTAGAGACAGGATCAGCTCTCAGACCCTACATTACAAGGCCTGAGGGAGGTAGCTAGTGAAGCACCTGATTCTCAAGGGAACAGGGAAATCTGTATACTAGGACAAAGGTTTACTGTATAGAGAGAAGACCCCTGATGTGAAGGAGAGCTAGTGGGTGAGATAATACAGCAGTTGATAGTTCCCAGAGCCTACCATCTGGCACTTCTAGCCATAGCCCATGATATTCCCTTTGCAGGTCATATGGGCATAAACAGTACAAAGAGATATATTATGTCGAACGTTTATTGGCCTGGGATTTCCAGAGATGTAACAGAGTACTGCAGGAACTGTGAGCAGTGCCAAAAGGTAGGCAAGGCAGGAGACAAGGTTAAAGCTCTTTTGATGCCTTTGCCTGTGATTGAGGAGCCATTTCAGAGGGTAGCTATGGATATTGTGGGGCCTCTGAGTACCTCAAGTTCCACAGGGAAAATGTATACCCTAGTGGTAGTAGATTATGCTACCAGATACCCGGATGCAGTGGCTGTGTCCTCCATTGAGGCAGAAAAGGTGGGAAATTTGTTTTTAGAAATTTTCGGCAGTGTAGTTTTCCAAAAAAAATACTGACTGACAGAGATGCCAATTTCACATCAGACTTGCTGGCTTGTCTGTGGAATTACTATGGGGTGAAGCACTTAAAGAACACCCCCTACCATCCCCAGACTAATGGTCATGCCAAGAGGTTAAACTCTACACTCAAGATTATGTTACAGGCATTTGCAGACCAGTTTAAGTGAGAGTGGGACAAATATTTGCCCCATCTGTTGTTTGCTTACAAACAGGTGCCCGAGGAATCCACAGATTTTTTCACCCTTTGAGTTGCTGTATGGACATAGGGAGAGGGGACCTCTAGATTTGATTTGAGATGAGTGGAAGGGTGAGTGTGAATCTCACAAGGAGTTTGTTGTAGCATCATATGTCCTAAACCTCATAACAAGTCTCAGGGAACTCATGAGCTTGGCCCAGGAGAACTTGGCAGAAGCCCAACAGCAGGAAAAAGGTCTGGTATGACAGGAACGCTCAAGCTAGAGAGTATGCTGTAGGGCAGCAGGTAATGGTTCTCATTCCCGTCAGAAACAACAAGTTGCAGGCAGCTTGGGAGGGACCCTACAAGGTGGTAAGGAAGGTCAGTGATGTTAACTACATGGTAGAACTGCTAGGCAGGAGGCAGGGGCACAAACTATACCATGTCAACATGATGAAACCTTACCAGTATCATAGCTCTAAACCAATCAGGGACAAATTGCAACAAAATTCGGGACAAATCCAGAAATAATCAGGGATAATCATTGACACTTTCAAAATATTAGTACTATTGACTTGAAACATTGATATAATAAGATAATTAAAATTAATATACATTTTCTGAAGTAAAAGTAATCTGTAACTCTACTTATTGCCATTATTTATTACACTTTATTCACCACCCTTTCTCCAAAAGTCATCAGTTTTAGGAGGGATTAAGCAGGACAGAGCTAACATTTCAGTCAAAATCAGGGAGATTCCACAAAATCAGGGACAGTTGAGAAGCATGCATTACAAAGAAAGGGAGGCCCTTGTGCTGAGTATTTGCAGTGGATAGCAGGAGTAGTCTGAGGGGAATCTTGTGACTGATCTCTTCAGTGAGGCTTGGACTGACACCTCACTGGAAGGGGTAGCAATATCCCAGCAGCTATCCCCTACCCAGGTTCAAGAAATCTGGGCAGTATTACAGGAGTTTGGGGGCATATTCACTGGGAAACCAGGGTGCACCCACCTGGTGCAGTACCATGTGGATACAGGACCCCAAATCCCTATTAAGCGGGCCCCTTATAGGGTGCTTGAGAGGAGGCAAACAGACTCTGAGGTAGGAGATACAGGAAATGTTAGGACTAGGGTAATCCAGGAGTCCAGCAGTCCCTGGATCTCCCCAGTGGTGCTGGTACCAAAGAAGGATGGCATCAGCAGGTTCTGTGTGGACTACAGGAAATTAAATAGTCACACAGAGTCAAATGCTTACCCCATGCCTAGGACAGCTGGGTGGGGCTAAGTATCTTACCACTATTGATCTTACCAAGGGCTACTGGCAGGTGCCCTTGACTCCTAGCGCTAAAGAGGTCAGCTTTTGTGACTCCTTTCAGCTTGTATGAGTTCATGAAGATACCCTTTGGGATGAAAAATGCCCAGCGACTTCCCAGAGGCTGGTAGATAGTATCCTAGTAGGAGCAGGAGATTTTGGCCTTGCTTACCTGGATGATTTGCCATCTACAGCTATTCTTGGCAAGAACACCTTCAGCATGTCAGGGAGGCACTGGGCAGACTGCAGAGGGCAGGGTTTGACCATTAAACCCAGCAAATGTCAGGTGGGTATGGCAGAGGTCTCCTACCTGTGACATAGAGTGGGAAATGGTAAGTTCAGGGCAGAACCTGCCAAAGTGGAATCCATTCAAGCATGGCCTGCCTCGGTACCAAAAAGCAGGCGAGGGTATTCTTAGGGACAGTGGGGTACTACAGAACATTTGTCCCCAGTTATAGTACCCATAGCTGCTCCCTTCACAGATCTGACAAGAACAAACAAGCCAGATAAGGTAGTGTGCACCCCAGCATGTGATCAGGCATTCCAGAAGCATAAAGGAGCTTTGGGAGGACCCCCTGTGTTAGCCAGTCCAGATTACAGCAAATATCTTGTTGTGGAGGTGGATGCTTCAAACCATGGGGTGGAGGCTGTACATAGCCAGGTTTCCTCAGAGAAAGAAGAGCACCCAGTAGTATATCTCAGTAATAGGATCCAACCTAGGGAGGAATGCTATGCAGCTGTAGAAAGGGAATGCCTAGCCATAGTGTGGGCACTGCAGAAACTTCAGCCTTATCTGTATGGAAGGAAATTCACTGTAGTTACAGACCACAATCCCTTAACATGGCTACATCAAGCCAGCCAGCAAAATGTCAAGTTACTAAGAGGAAGCCAAGGGTTGCAAGCATATGATATGACAGTGTAGCATCGCAGTGGGTTAACAATGCCAATGCAGATGGGGTCTCAAGACAGGGACAGGGGTAAGGTATTCCCAGATAGGCTAAACCCTCTCAACTAACATTTCTCAAGAATCACTTGAAAAACTAGCTTAAATTTTCAGGGGGAGAAGAAATGTGATATGGGAAATATTGCCAGCCCGGCTATCTGGAATTTTGTAAATAATTCTATGTCATTTGTGAATATTGATATGACTTATACAGAACTGTATATTGTGTACTGAGCTAAAATGTAACCACAGTGTGCCCTGCTGACTTAGAACAGAAATGCATATTAATTTATTTACCTGTGCAAATATATTTTTTAACAGTAGAAACTAGAACTTAAAAGTGTTAACTTACAAAACTTCAGGAAAATAAGTTGAAATTAGACTGCTTTATGATTGTGTTATAGGTTCATAGGTTCATAGGTTGGTACTGGGCTATCTGCCCAAAGGCATATATTAGCCCAGCCACATTGTGCGATATTCACCGCCCCTTTAGTAGTTCCCTAGACCCTTGTACTAGCAGCTAGTACCCTTGGCCCCTATCAAGTAGTGCTGTTGGTGTGATCCCTGGTGTGAACTTTCTGTTACCCATCCACTCATCAAGGTTCCTCTTGAAGAGTGATAGTGAGGGGCTCTGTCTTATGTAGATTGGGACCCTGTTCCATAGTAAGGGAAGTCTCTGTGAAGGGAATCTATCCCTCCAAAATGTTCTATTCATTGTTGTGTTGAGGTTTATATTCCTAGAGCGTGTAGCTCGAGTAGATTTGGTTTTGCTAAGATGGAGCATGTTCAACAATTCTGGGTTGGACATGGCTCTGTACATTAGACAGAGATCACCTCTGAGAAAGTGGTATGCAACAGAGAACAGTCTTAGCTTTTTCAGTCAAGCTGCATAGGGCAACTGTTTGAGGCCAGTAATCCTTTTGGTTAGGTACCTCTGTGGTCTCTCCAGTTGCTGGAGATGTCTAGCCAGGTACATTCCAATTGGTGCATTGTACTCAATAATGGGTTTGATAAGGGAAGAGTAGAGGGGCACCATTACATCCTTAGATCTTGACGCAAACCCTTTCATGATCAGATGGGTCACATAGAAGGATTTTCTAACCACTTTGGCAACATGGTTATCAAAGGAAAGCTGACTATCTACTTGGGTCCCTAGATCCCTTATTTCTTCTTCAGATTTCAGGGGATTACCTCCTATGTTGTAGTTTGTGGGTACTCTGTTTTTCCAAAGGGGATTACTACGCATTTTTTTGCATTTAGCTTGAGACCATGGCTTTGACACCATGCATCAGTCTCATTTAGGCCTTCTGGAGGATCTCCATGTTGGCCGGAGACTCTATTATAGCACCCAGTTTGCAGTCGTCCGCAAACTTAGTCAGCCACAGCCCTTCTGTGCTTGCCTGTACTTCTGAGAAGTATATGCCAAACAAGAGGGGCCCCAGGTCAGAGCCCTGAGGTACACCACTCATTACTGGTCTGGATTCGGACATAGATCCCGCTACTCTTACTTTATGGGATCTGTCTGAGAGCCAATTTGCGATCCATCTTGTGACGTAAGGGTTTATGCCCAGGCTGGTGAGCTTATCAATAATACCTGAATGGGGAATAGTGTCAAATGCTTTAGCAAGGTCAAGGTAAGTCGTGTGTACCTCCTTTCCCTTATCTATAGCCTGAGTAACTGTCTCAAAGAAATCCACCAGGTTCAGGAGGCATGATCTGCCCTTGACAAAGCCGAACAGTCTGGGGTCCAGCGACTGGAGGTTCCCAATCTCTCCATTTATGAGTTCTATAATGATTTGCTCCATAGCCTTACAGATCAGACTGGTCAGGCTTATTGGTCAGTAGTTTCCAAGGTCAGTTGTGGCCCCACCCTTGCAGAGCAGGACCACTGTTGCCGTGCGCCATTCTATGGGCACATATCCTGTGGAGAGGCTGAGACTGAACAGGGTATTAAGATGTGGGGTTAATTCCTTTTGGAGCTTGCATATGACACAGCCTGGGACACCATCTAGTCCCATGGAGGCAGTGTTTTTAGCTTTAGATAGAGCCTTGTTAACCAACGTATCAGTAATAATTGGACTTAGACAATCACCTGGAATGGTAATAGGCCCTGTAGGTGGTGGAGGGGGGGGGGATTTGCACTGAACCTGTCAGCCAAGATGTTGGCAATGTCAGAAGGGTCAGTGTATTTTGTTCCATTTTGTACTAGCTCAGAACAGACCTGAGCATTGCCATTTAGGTTTTTGACGTAGCCATAGAAGGCCTTATGGTTATCCTTGGCAACTTTCTTTTCAAAATTATAAAAGTTAGTTTCAATGCAGCAAGGAGACAGAATGTCTAGAATTAGGGTGCCTTCTGCATTGTTTTGTGTTTTATTATTTTATGTCTTCTAGCAACAGCAAACATCTGAGATATATGTATTTTAACACAAAGATGTTAAATTCTGTTAGTCTTTGTTTTAGCCTGGGAACTCAAGTCAGGTGCCAAAAAGTGATGTCATACAAGTTAACCCAGCAGTAATATTTGATATTCATTTAAGAACTCTCTCAGAGGGAGAGAGAAAGAGAGAGAGAGAGAGAGAGAGAGAGAGAGAGACTGGGCATTTTGTATTTTATCTTTGACCTGGAAACATCCACTCATCATCACATCTGCACTTGCCTTGCTCTGTAAGTAAGTTCTTAGGGCATAGTAACTCTTTTTAGACTCAGGAATATAGTAAAGATTAGTTTAGATGTGTCTTTATGTATTTGAGACTGCCCTGCAGTGTTATTTTAAATATTTCCTGTGATTTTGAACTCTGAAGTTACCATGTTGATTGACTGTGTATTGTATTGTTCTTTTATTATTTATTATTAAATATATTTAAACCTATCTTTGTGGCTGATATTTGTGAGACATATTTAAGCTCTTAACCTACTTGCATATGTATTTGGTGACACTCTATAGGCCACTCCTTGTTCTTGGTCAGACTACCATTTAGATTATTAGTAACATTACATAATAGGATTGGACACCCTTTGATACGGGCCTTAAAAGTAGCTGATAGGAGTGGTTGGTGGCAGTGGAAACTACCTTATAACCTGGGTAGAAGGGGACATAGTTAGAAAACCTGTGCCAGCCTTTACCCGGAGTGTGTGTGCTTATATATAAATCAAATCTCAAAGTGTGTGTGTGTCAGCTACTTAGGCAGGGACACAAAGCACTGGTTGGACAGAGGGGGTGCTGGAGGTTTTGGCTTGGCCACTCTGCTGAGATCTCAATCCTATAGCTGTGACAATGGGGAGTCTTATTGGGGATCTGGAGAAATATGGAGAAACCAGCCCTAGACTGACTGTGGTCTCTGTGTGCTCTTAAGGGAAATTGTACTTTACTGTGTGTGTACTTGTCATCCTCCCATTGTGTACATCCCCAACTGTTGCCAGTGGTGAGGATTGAGGCTCCTTGAATATTGGGTCAGTACCGGGGTATCACAGCAACAAGTATTCCTAGTGTGAAATAAGACATCTGGAACCCAAGTTCTTAAACCAGAACTAAGACACTTTCAGAATAACAGACACAATAAGCCTTCAACCAGCAATTCCCTGTTTTGAAGGGTGTGGACGAGCCTCCCCTGCCACAAGAGTCTACACCACAAACATTCCTAATGCAAAATAATTGGTTTGGTGGCTATTTGCTTAAACCATAACAAAGAGACTGAGAACAACAGTGAAAATAAACATTCAACCAGCAATTTTCAGCTCAGAAGGGCAGAAGCTACCTTCTCCTCCCACCAGAGTGTAGACTACAAGATGTTTTAATGTAAGACAACTGGCCTGAAGCCTAGTTGCTTAAACCAAAAGTAAAAGGCTTAGAATAACAGTTACGATGTAATGCGATACCACACAGATGACAGTGACATGTATTTTAATCTCCAAAATACATCATGCCATGATTAGTTGGCCCTGTGTTATCTTGATGAGAAAGCCCTGTGGTCTGTCCAGCTGCTGCATGTGTCTGGGGAGGTTCCTGCAAAAGAGAGCATTATACTATATTACTGTTCTGATGAGTTTAATGACAGTGCTGTCATACAATACTGAGATCTGAATGTGATGGCATGTCTTATGATGCACACCATACACATGTACTGGAAAACATTAAAGAGAAAGGTTAAAAAGTAATGACACACATTGCAGTTCCTGACTTCACAACCCTTACAAGAAAATACACTAGAAACTAACTACTGTCATGATGATGCTATTCACTGTATCATGTGTCAAGGCAAATATAACTGACAGGTACAAGTATCAGTTCAACAACTAAAGTGCAGGTATACTAGGCCCTAATGTAGCAATGCACCCTGTGCATCAGACACAATGCTTTTGTAACCCTGAATCCAAAAGAGAGAAAACAGGGATATGGCACAGTTATCATCACTTGCACAGGGTGCTGGGGGGGGGGCATAAGCTGACACAAAAGGTCAGTAAGTATGTGTGAGAGAAAAATAGAAGCAGGCTGGCTGTGTGTGAGTGTATCTGTAGGTGTTCTTCATGTGAAAGTGGTAAGTGAGAGCTTTCATGAACACAGCCAAGCTCAGTGCTAGCTCTACATCTTGGTATGTTGAACAGGTGTGAACCATGCACAGTAGAGGTGACAGTTCATCATTGTCACCCCTGAATACGAGAGCTGGCTCTGCCAGTAGTTGCACTGGCACCTCCATACCCAAGGTCAAATGGAGTGCTAGTACCTGAGAGTGACCCATGTCTGCTGGACATGATCCCTTCACAGGAATGCCCAGGACCAAGACATCATGGCCTGCCATATCTGGGTCTGGACAGCACACTCAATGATGGACCACAGGAAGTACTGCCATTATGGGAGCATGATCAGGAACAGCCATTCCCCTCCCAGTAGATGTTCCATCACTGACAGTGCTCATTCCATGACAGACACCCTTCAGTCTATCACAGACACCCTTCATTCCAAAGCGTCATTCATCCAGTCCAGGGAATCAACTACTTGGTGGAGGCAGTCACATATTTCACAAACCTGAGCATTTGTCTGGGCTATCTTTCTGAACATGCCTGTGCCTCCATGATGGCCCAAAACATATGTTGTGTGACATGGGAAGAGACATCTGCAGCAGGTGGAGAAGAGACAGCAGCCCCCTATGAGCACCCCTATCAACCCTCCTGCATGGCACCTCACCAGCACTTTGGCTACAGCCAGACTAAACAGGCAATGAAGCCACAATAGCCACACTTCCCTGCTAATTGTCACTGAACTCCACCTGTCCTATACCTGTGTGTTCAGTGGACTGGGTAGGTGTAGGACTACTGGCTGTGTCCGGGGAAAAGGAAGGGGGTGGCTGGATGTCAACCTCTGTTTCAGATTCAAATTCTGCACCCCCACTGTGCCTCAGTTTCACCACAATCATCATTGTCTGATGAGACACTGACATCAGGTGTCACAGGGCCCACACTCCCACTGTCATGATCACCTATGATAAAAATGGAGAAACACAGGCATACCTTATCACCTGCACTACTATGGTGCAATATATGTTAAACAACTATCAGTGCTACCACTATTACAGACAGTACAGCAATACAAACAACAGGCCTAAAATGACACATTATATTTCTAGAAATTGATCTGCAGTACTGAAAAAAAAAACTATTTTTATTTTATTTATTTTACATTTCTTGACCGGGATAGTCTGACTGGATTCATGTCCATTTTCAGCAGAGGCCCAGGGAGAAAAGCTCCAAGGTAAGCAGATACAATAAAAACAATGAAAACATATTACAAATATGGTATAGACAAAGAATACATAAGCAAATATGAATAGACAAGTTCAACAGGTTAGAGTTACTCCCTGGTGACAGTCAGGGGTAAATTCAACAGTAACCTGATTAATAGATTTTTCACATTCTTGATGAGAGTTAGCCAGGCTTGTGGCAGTGGCAAAGCCAGTTTAGTGCCATATCTTGTTTGAGTCTAGATTTAAATTGGCCTTGGGAGGAGAGCAAAGTAATATCAGCTGGAAGTGAGTTCCAGGCTCTGCCTGCAGAGTTTGCAAAGAGGGAATCACCAGCTGCATTGTTAATTTTGATTGTCTGAATTAGTAGTCTGTTTGTGGATCAAAGCAGTCATGGATTGTTATAGGGGGTGATAAGATTTTTAAGTTCCAGAGTATTATCCAGATTATAATGGATTTTATTAGCCGTAATCAGTAGGTTATATTGGATTAGACTGGGTAGTTCATGCCATCCAAGCTGGTTAAGATTGATGCAGTGGTGTGTCCTAAAAGGTAGGCCAGTGACAAACCTGACAATGCGATTATAACAGGTTGAGAGTTTATTAAATACAGTCTTGTTTAGATTAGAGAGTAGGGGGATGTATATAGAAGTGTTGAAAGTAGGTGAGAGTGAGCTATGGCAATTTTGGTTGGAGGGGTGAGGAAGGCTTTTATTCTGTAACGTGCCCCTAGTTTTTATTGATGGTTTTGATCGATTGGTTTACATGTAGGTCAAAGTTTAGGTTATTATCAATAATGACACCTAATAGTTTTGTAGAGGGTTCGGGGGAGATTATTGTGCCATCGTTTGCATTTATGATAAAGGTAAAAGCAGCAGACCTTTGTGTTGGTGAGAATAACAGTATTTTAGTTTTTTGGGGATTTAGTAACAGTCAACACTCAGACAGCCAGTTTTCTATAGTATTAAGCATGGACTGGGCAGCAGACCATAAATATGTAGGAGATGTAGCTGAGCAAATCAGAGTGGAGTCGTCAGCATATTGGATACAGCTGACATTTGGGATGACAGTATACAAGTTGTTAATAAAGATGGAAAACAGTAGGGGCCCTAGTATGGAGCCTTGTGGTGCTCCAAGGGTGTTAGGTAGTAGGTTAGGGAGCTGGTTCTGCCAAAAAACAGCCTGCTGTCTCCCATTGAGGTAGGAACTGTTGAAGGGCTTTAGAATCTAGACAGAAAGTTTGCAGGGTGTGAATCAGAAGTTGGGGGTTAACCATGTCAAATGCCTTGGAAAGATCCAAGAAGAGGGGTGAGGATATGTGATTATTGTTACAGTTATTGTTTATGGTATTGGTAAATGCCAGTAGGGCTGAAGTAGTGCTGTGGTGTGGACAGAAGCCATGGTGGGTATCTGCCATGAGGTGATTCTGGATTAGGTGGTGCATGAGTTGTTTGTGTATACATTTTTCCATAATCTTTGCAAGTGGAGAAAGTATAGATATTGGTCTATAATTGGAGAATTCAGTGGAGGAGCCTCATTTATGTAGTGGGATTATGTAAGATGTTTTCCAAATGGTGGGAATTTTAGCCTCTGCCATGGTATGATTAATTAGTATTGATACTGGGTAGACAATAGCGTCAGCTGATTTTTGAAGGTACTCGGCAGTGAGTTGATCAGCGGAGAGTGTGGCGGGTTTTAATTTTTTTGATCAAGGTACGGATAAGTGACGTGGACACTGGTTGGAAGCTGAACGAGAGTAGGTTCATAGGGATGGTACTATCAGGGCCGGGGGAGCTAGGAGGTAATTGGCTAGCTAGGGCTTGAATTGTCTCAGTAAGGAAACAGTTAAAACTATCTGAAACATCCTTGGTGGGTTTATCAATGTTAGCAGCAGGGATAGGGGTAGAAATTTTTCCAGGATGAAGTAGATTATTCAGACCTGCCCAGAACTTCTGAGGATTGTTCTGGTTTGATGTTTGTAAATTACAATAGTATTGTTTTTTGTCTTGTAAAATGGATTTTTTAGTTTCATTCCTAGCTTGCCTGTATTTAACATGACTTTGGGGGTCTTTAATAGAGTGCCATACAGCCCAAAATGTGTTTCTTCTGGTAATTTTTAGTCTAGACTCTTTAGAAAACCACGATGTAGTTTTTGCTTCTGTTCTCTTTGAACGGGCTGGTGCATGCAAATCAAGGATTTCAAGAAATTTGTTGTTAAAATATGCAACTGTCTCCTCTAAAGGGAGGTGTTTTAGAATAGACCAGTTACAGGAGTTAAATTCTTGTTGGAATTTGGCAGGGTCAAATATTTTTTGTTTCTGACTTTTCTGAGTAAGGGTTGTTGGGGATTAATGTGTTTTTGCTTAACTATATAAGTGAGAAAGTGGTCGCTTAGGTCATTGGGGAGGGTACCAGTGGTATACAGTTGGAGGTTACTATTTATGAGTACCCAGTCGAGTATGCTTTCGTTTGGTTGGGTTTACCTAGCCTGGTAAGGGTAGTTATGATTAATATGGGTAGATGGGGATTATGAGGAACAGGTGCCCCAGTCTATGTTAAAATATCTGAGTATTAGGGTTTTTTGGGGTAATGAGATGGTAGCCAGTGTAGGGTATCTTCAAGTGTGGCTATATTGTTACCTGACGGAATATACATGCAGATGATGATGCATTTACTTTTGTTAAGTTGCAATCTAGTGGCATGAATTTAGGAGTTATTAATCTGAGTTGGTTGAGTAACATCTATGGTCACATTCAACTCAGATTTGTAGAGTATAGCTACCTCACCACCCCTTCCTAAACATGATCCAGCCTGTGTATGTTATACTGAGATGGTAACACGTCATTGTTGGTAGTGTTAGGTTTTAACCAGGTTTCAGATAGACAGAGAATCTCAGGGGAGTGGACAGCCAGGAGTGCATGCAGTTCATGTACCTTGTTATAAAATGCTTCTAAGATTGAGATGACAGGCCAGGAGAGAGTTAGTTGGTCTATTGATTATAATTTTATAGCTTAGGTTACAAGTAGAGGGGGTGTATATATCAGAAGTGGATGGGCCAGGGTTGGGGTGAATATCACCACCGACTATTAGTCTAGGTCTGTGCTTAGTGATAAGCTTCAGGAGTTTGTTTAAAAGTTTGTAATATTGTCTAGATCTAGGGCTAATGTGCTGGGGGTTGGTATGCTGAAAGAGTGAACAAGATGTTGAGTTGGACCCATTATTATTAGCATGGCTGTAGGTGGGATGCTTTACAGCTGGGGTGATAGTATGGCATTTTGGGTACTGATAACCAATGAGAAACTGGCTTTCATACAAGATGAGTAAATAAGTGGCTAGCAGAATGGGTAGTAAAGAGGAGTATAGCATTATGAGAGGAGGAGTGTAGTAGTTAGGAACTGTCTGTATGGTACAACAGCATAAGACCTGATGGTAAATTTAGAGATAATAGAGTGGGTGGAGAAAGTATGTTTGGTAAAAGCTGATAGGATGTTATAACAGGGGGTGTGCTTGAGTAACTATAAATTTAGTGGTACTGGGCAGGTGAGAATTGGGGGCAGGGAGGGGCATAGAGTGAACCCGAATGGAGCGGGGCTAACACTGACTACAAGTGTTTTCTTAGGCTTCCTGGAGCAGTATGCTATGTATTTAGTGTTAACTTAATGGCTGTGTTTTTAAACTGTATTTTTAAACTATATTGTACACTAAGTTATACACTATGTTTTAGTCTGTGTTTTGTACTCTTGCAGGGTATTTGCTAGCTGAAGGTTATGAGTTTAGAGTATAATGTTCAGAGCTTTAGGTGGGAGCATCAGGTCATTCAATTACACACAAAAAAAAACAGTAAAAAACTCCATACAACGAAGAAACTTACACTGAGTCACACCAGGTCAGCCAAGGGGGGAAGAGAGAGGGAAATCCTAAGCACCTAGATTTGAAAATGATGCCTGTACTAAGTTGCAGCAGTTTAACCTGTATGAGGAAATAGGGGGTGGGGGAAAAGAAAAGGCAGTAGGAGTGGTTAGAGGAATACCTTGATTGATTCAAGACACCACACCAAAGGTAAGTTGAATGTAAGGGCCTAAAACCTACACTCAGCACTTTAATGTTACTTTTGTTTAGCAGGAAAGACAGATTAACAGTATACAATTTTGAGGATTTTTACAAGGGTTACTTGTTCAAATGTCAGACAAGTAAATAAAACTTTCAACAGGAATCTATGTCTGAGTGTTAGAAATCCCGAAAGGTACAAGGTATTCCTGTAAAAATTAGGGTCAGAGAGACAAATGTAAGAGTCAGTATACTTTAGTTACAGGGGAAGAAGGCAAGCACTCAAGTAGAAAAGAGCCCTATGGCTGACCAAAATGGTGACTTGTTTAATTACACAGCAGTATAAGAGAAAGCTTAACAAATGCTTTTTATATGTGTAACCTACTCTGATTAATTGCTGGGAGAAACAGTTTTTGTTGTGGTGGCCAATTGCAATCCTGTAGACACCGTTATGTAGGAACTGCAGTATGTTCGTGTAGGTAAATGTGAAGTTCAATCTGATTAATTGCTGGGAGAAACAGTTTTTGTTGTAGGGGCCAATTGCCATCCTGTAGCCACCATTATGCAGGTGCTGTAGTATATTTGTGTAGGTAAATGTGTAGTTCAATCTGATTAATTGTTGGGAGAAACAAGTTTTGTTGTGGTGGCCAATTGCAATCATGTAGACACCATTATGCAGGTGCTGCAGTATGTTAGTGTAGGTAAATATGAAGTTCAAACTGAGTCACACCAGGACAGCCAAGGGGGGAAGAGAGAGGGAAATCCTAAGCACCTAGATTTGAAAATGATGCCTGTACTAAATTGTAGCAGTTTAACTTGATTTGGATTATCATCAGCAAGCTGCCTATGTTGCTGGTTTCCTGACAGTCCTGAAATAAGTTAAGCAAGAGATAAGGCCAACATCATCACATTTAACAGCAAGACAGGAGGTACTACATGTACACTCAATCAGCATAACTTGTTACTTCAACAAGAATGTGGCTGAGAACTCCAAACTGAGTTTATCACTGTACTAATATTCAACACCCTACCAAAAGATCAAAACACTTGACGCAGAAGTAACTTTTATTTCAATTGTTTTACAATACAACAGCATTGAACTGGTAATATAACAAAACCTATCTGGAAGTTCTTCCTGGGACTGAGAAGGAGGTGCACCCACATCAGTTACATATTGTGGGCCTTGTATTTCATCACTTGGTTCAGTAAGCAACTACAAGGTGGGAGATTTGTACAGAAATTAATGTCACATGTGACTGCAGAGAGTTATTTGACTTGTACATGTTCATTAGGAAGTAGAAGGCCTCATGGATTATGGATTCACACATTGATACCTCCCCAAAGTAATGATGATCACTACATGCCCTCAATTTAGCACCATACATTTGAAATGGGAAATCATAATGGAGAGAAGTTCAAAAGTAATAAAACACATAGCAGGTTTTAGTTTCACTACACTCACAAGATCAAACTGGCACGATGCAAAACAGGGAGAGTAACAAGAACAACATAGCCTTGTTTGTGCCATAACAGTAGCTGAGACTGGGTTCACTACCTTAAAAGTACGTTATACCCTTGCATGTTCCATGACAGGAACCCACTTTGTTCCCTACCCTCAAAACAGTAATCTATGTTTGTTTGTGCATCCAACCTTCCATTAATTTGCTGCCAACTGCATATCATATTGTCCCCAGTGAATAATCTCACACATTTTAAGGTAAATGATATACACTGGCTTACACACTGCAAGTCTCTAAGTACAGGTCAGATGACTGTTGAATGACCAAGAAACACAAAAATGTAAAGGACAGTTGTATACTTGCAAGGAATAATCATAGCAGGTTGTGTGATCAGTAAGTGCACTACATCCAAATATATTACATAGAATACATTTACAAATAACTGTTCATGACTTGAGATCAGTGTGCATTAGTTGCACTTGTTTGTGTGAGGAATTACATCATGTATTTGCTGCAAAGCTGTTTGTGGGGAAAAGATGTGTAAATTCCCCCTCCTAGTTTCTGACTGTGCATTGCAGTGAGAGTTGGGATCCAGACATATGTAGTCATATCTAATGTGTACTAATAGTTTCTGCTGTGTATGTCATAGACTGATTTTCTGAATTATAACTCATTTTCCATGTTTGCACATTTTTCTTTTTTTTTTTTTGTTTTTTTTGGGGGGGCACTGTTTGCATGATACACTACTTAGCACAAATGGCTTTGTCTATGTGCATTTCATTTGCATGTACAGCAGCAGTGCACAAACTTGATGAATGGGCCACCCAGGCAGCAGACAGGACACAGACAGACAGAAATGTACATGGGATATATTCAATGAATACTAATGGCAATAGCACAAACACATTTTCCGGCAGAATGCTCTCTCGTGCAATGTGTTTAAATGATGATAAGCACTGCACAACACTTTCAAATGTTGCAAATCCAGAAAGTGCGCACTCCCAGTAAGTGTGATACCTACAATTGGCTGGAAAACATCATTATACAGTGGTCTTGATCTGTGATATGCATGGCTGGCGTTCCTGGAGAGTTTTTGAGATTCTCTGTTCAAAGTTGGGGTGCCCAGGAGTCCAAAGTGTTTGTTGGACTCCTAGCGAATTAACATGGGCTCAGGCTGTTGCAGAGGGACTACCATGGGTCAGATTGCAAGGCAGAGTCATGGAATATTCTGACCCAGGCTCTGACCAGTGCTATCAGTATGGTGAAAAATGTAGGAATCACTACAGAGACTTCAGGAAGGAAGAGAGACACCCTTGACTGTTAGATGCAGGAATGTAGGACTGGAGGCACCCCACAGATGTGTAAGTATCATTTACAGAGACTAACTGTCAGAGTTAAAAGCTGGATATATTCAGGATTGGTGCCCTTAATGGTATTGTGTTGTGTTCTGTTTTTTTCCTCAGCCATCACAGACTAAGAAATGAATGTGCTAACCCATGTCACTAGATTGCCATGGATAAGAGATGCATGTGGTAAGGATGCACCCCAACAGTGGGGTTATTTTAGCATTAAAAGTTATGATGCATTTATTGGTTAATTAAACAGTTTACCTTCATGTGTGCATTTTGCACATGGATGAGCAGCAAATGTTCGAAAGGCCATTTGCAAAGTTTACAAACGTCGAGCGTAAAAAGGTTCAAATGTGCAATGAGCAAATGCACAGTGACATTTGCTCATTGCAGATTTGGCATTTTGGGGCAGATTGCACTATAGTGGGGATTGGAAAATGGTCCCTTTCCCCATTGTAGTGCGATCTCAGAGTTAGAAAATTAAAGTAGGGGGGTGTAGGGGGTGCAGCCCCCACATGGGGGATGCAGGGTGGCTTGCCCCTCTGCTTTACACTTCATTGCATTTTTTTCGACCTTTATGTTTGAAAATCAGCAAATCTGCATTTAGATTTGCTTATTTTCGAACATTGGAAACTGTCACAGTTTTGTTTTTCGAAGATACGATTCATTCATATGAGCAATCGCACAAGTGTATTTCACATTTGTAAAGGTAAACCAATTAAACAGTTGTATGAAACTGAGTACTCATTTCTTAACTGTAATAGGGAAGTATGCATGCATTACTCTGGAGGCAAAACAACAGGTCATTATTACAAAGTAGTCATAGGTTGTGCCTTCAAAATCCACACTTCCCAAACCTACAGTACTGTTAAGGTTTCATCCATATTGCAATGTAATGTCAGAGCTGTAAAGCAGTGTCACCATGGGTTTGCTGTAAACTGTAATCAGTATATTTAGACCACGGATTGGTGCAATGTATGCACACATTAAGGATTGCTTACTGCAATCTGTAGTATATTGTGTATCTGTTAGGAGCTGGATAGTCTTCATAGTAAACAAAGGCATTTGTTAGGTGTTGATACCGTTAAAAGCAAAGGTAATAGAATAGAGTTAAATACGGTCCCAATTCAGCAAAATTTGTGCATATATGTTCATGTTTTATTCTGGAAGAAATGAATAGGTATGGTTCTTTCCTACATCCTTCCTGCACATTCCTGCCATGCTTTCACTTTGTTCATATCCTTGCTTGTTTCCCATTTCACCACTTTCCTGTTTTTCCCATTTCCTTTCATTAAAGAATTGTTCAATGATGTGCATCTTGCACTAACACACGGCTATGGCAAAATCAATTCTAAGTATTAGATGGTTGGCATGGAAACCAGTGCCATCTAGCCATATTTCTGACACTCCATAGCAACTATCACACTTGAGAATTTGGATTTACATGTAAAATTATTTGAAACTGTTACATACATCTGGATTTGAACCAAGTACCATCTATGCAAAAATACATGTATCACTGGATTAACAGGTGGTGTTACAGACTCAGTTGATTAGCAGGTGTATTTTAGAGACTGTATAGCAAATGGCAGACTTAACTGCTGTTGTATACACCTGCTAGTTAACTGCATCTCTGGCTGCAGGTATTAATGCACTTAATGTAGTAAGTTCCTTTCAGGTGCAAATGGTTTAGCTATAGGTAATATATTAAAGTGTTTTGGTAGTAGAGTTGCTCATCGATGCTGGATGATGCGCAGCATTATGCAACATCACACACTACTGCTGTACAAAATGAAATGGGTATTGTGTAATAATGCTTTGCAAAACATTACATGGGATTGCTCAGTGCTGCTTCATATAAATTTAATGAAGAAGATGCAACATTAGTGATATGGGAGGCAAGCATGGGGGAGTACACTTTCTTAAACTGTGTCACTTACTATTGAATGTATTAAATACATGTGCTACTTAACTGACTCTATGGCAGCAGGTATTAATGCATTATTGTTGAAGGCAGATGGCACTGGGTTCAAATACAGGTGGAAGTAATAATTTTACAAGCACGTATGATACTTTAAATATATCTACTTTTGCTTTGCATTGGTGTGCAGTGAGCACCATCATGCAATACATCTTTAAATAAAAGAAATGGGGAAGACAGTAAAGTGGTGAAATGGGGAGCAAGCAGGGGGAAGGACAAAGTGAAAGCAAGTCAGGGATGTGCAGGAAGGATCTAGGAAAGAACCATAGCTATCCATTTCTTCTGGAATAAAACATGAACGTATATGCACAAATTTTGCTGAATTTGGACTGTCAACTCAAGAGAGAGTGGGGTGACCACAACACAATCTGTTGCATAGAGAACTGGAAAAAATAATGTGTGTCATGAATACACGTGTAAAATGGAGAGCTATGTATGGACGCTTTTTTTTTTGTGAGACAGGTGCCCTTTTCTTTTGAGAGAGAGAGGATTGTTGGGGAAGGGTTGTAAGAATGTCTGGGTAAGGTAAGCTGGGCAGGTGAGGAAGATATTGCAGACAGACAAGACAAACAAGACAAGGGACTGGAATGGTGAAGGACACATGATTTGGATGAACACCATGGATGAGGAGATGTTAGAAAATCTCAGTCCCATGCATATTGAGGCAGTTGACAGTGAGAATCTAGTCCTCACCCAGTGGATTGTCATCACTGTCACCTCACTAACTGCACCACTGGCTGCAGTGCCCAATGCCTGCACCTCCTATGGGTGCTCTGTACAAGGAGGGAGAGCAGGTGCTCCATTCAGCGAAGGTGTGTGCTAATAATGTGGATCACAATCCTATGCACCATCTCTGGCAGTTCATCATAGGTGATAAACTCATTACCTCCACTACTACTCTCAGAGGTAGCCACAGGGCCTATCCTCCAGTGCAGAACTATCTGAGGGGCTGGTAATGCAGGGGTGGTAGAAGGTGTGCTTCCAGGTTCTGTACCAGATGTGCTGGGCAGGGGTGCTGTAGCTGGTGGAATGAGGCAAGTTGATTCTGTGGGACAGTCCTTCCCCGCTGTGCTGTGGGGGAAAAAAAATGAGAAAATTGTTTGGATGACAGAAAAAAGGGAGAACATTAGTAACTTCATATATGACATACAAAGCAAAATATAATTATTTGACTCTATTCTGTTACCTTTACTTTTAACACTACAAAGTCCTAAGAAGTTTCATCCTTACTTTTAAGACTACCCAGTTTGTAACAGAGGTATGCTATAGTACAAACGGTAGCTACCAATCCTTGATGTGTGCATATAGTGCACATATGCATGTTGAAATTATACTAATTACAGTTTACACAAGGTCATTTGTGTCACTGGTATAGAGGTATAAAGTTAGATTCCATTAACTATGAAAACCTAACAGTATTGTATAGGTTCATAGGTAGGTACTAGGCTATTGACCCTAGGGCCTGTATAATCCTAGTCAAAAAGGTATCCTGGCTTTCACCACCCAAGAAAATTATTTTCCTGTGCCCCTGTCAAGCAAAGCCACAGAAGTGATCCCCGAAATGAATTTCCTATTTCCCATCCAGTCATCAAGATTTTTCTTGAAGAGTGCTAATGAGGAGCTCTGTTTGACATAGTGGAGGGATGCAACACTAAATCCACATATACAGAGGCCCTTAACTGTAACCTGCCCAAGCAACAAAGACCTCTGAAGCTCAAACGCAAACAAACACCAATCACAACCAATGTGTCACATAGTTCACAACACCAGTGTGCCACCCAGCAACAGCCCCTAAGGCAAGACAATGTACCTAACACTTTAGTCATAGGTGACTCTATAGTCCGGCACACTGATGTCCCTCTCACCAGGTTGAATAAGGAGAAAATTACAGTCAGCTGCCTGTCGGGTGCCAGGATCCACCACATAATGCATGCACTCAAGTCACTCCACAACAAGTACAAATATGACTCTGTCATTGTCCATGTTGGAGTGAATGACTTGAGACGTACCTCCCTGGACTACATGAAAAGAGACATGGAAGAGCTCTCGGATCATGTGGCCCAGGCAGGTATGACCCTAGCCCTGAGTAGCATCCTGCCTTCGCCCAGAATGATACCACAATATAAGGATAAAATGATTGACTTCAACAATTGGCTAAGCTTATGGTGTCATTCAAAGGGGATCCAGTATTTGTCTGCCTGGGATGACATGATTGACAGACCACGATGCTTTGCCAGAGATGGTCTGCACCTGTTGCCCCTGGGATTCAGGTTACTGGCTAAGGCTCTTGCCACCCCTGTAGTGCCTTTTTTAGGCAAACTTCAAAGGACAAAACCACCACCGTAACAGGTACAAGCATGCAAAATCTGAAGGTAATGCTACTCAATGCTAGAAGTCTAAACCTCAAAATGCACTCTCTCGAGGCACTCCTAAAAATGGAGAACATCGATATCTGTGCAGTAACTGAGACCTGGTTCAAGGCTCCAGAGAGCACCCCTGCAATACCAGGCTACAACTCTTACCACACTTTTCGGCCACCAAACCAGGACCGAAACACTAAAAGTGGAGGAGTGTCAATATTCACCAAGGATATTCACACCACCAGGCTAGTTGGCCAACAGAATGTGTCTGAAATTCTCCAAGTGCAACTAACACTAGGTAAGACTGCAATCCAAATTGTAGCTTGCTACAGATCCCCCACCATACCCCAAGATTCTCACTACACCTTTCTAAACATACTGGAAAATATTAAGATAGAACCAAACACCCTAATACTGGGTGATTTTAACTACCCTGCCATTAACTGGGAAAACTACTCATGTCCCAACACCTTTGCGCAACGGTTCTTGGAATTCATAAATTCCAATGCCCTGGATCAACTAATTCATAGTCCCACCAGGGGCTCCAATATCCTAGACCTGGTCATTACCAACATGGGAAATCAATGCTCCATACCTATGGTCACCCCCTCGTTAGTCAGGTCTGACCATAAGCTAATCACCCTTAACATCAACATCCCACCCCCACCCCCCAGTAAAGAAACCACCATAAAAAACTTCTCCAAAGCCAACTTCATGCTACTCAAGTCAGAAGTGACAAACTTCATGACACCCATGCAGACGGGAACTGAAAGTTCAACTGCTGAATCCTACACTAAGGCACTGTACGACCACATCCACTCATGCATGAATCGTGCCATCCCAAATAGAACCAAAATGCTCTCATCCAAAAAAAGGAAGCCAATCTGGTGGTCCCCTGCCATAAACAAACTTTACAACAAAACGAAGAAACTTTTGCAGAAAAGAAGAAAATCCCAGGATGCAAAAAACTCCCTTACTAGCCTCAGTAAGAAACTGAGATGCCTCATAAAATCCTCCAAAGCTAGTTACGAAAATAAAATTGCCAAAGATTCCAAAGACAACCACAAAGTATTCTATAACTATGTCAAGAATGTAAATGGCAATGCTCAGATCTGCTCTGAGCTAAAACAGAATGGCATTAAATATACTGATCCGAAGGATATTGCCAATATCCTGGCAGATCGATTCAGTGCCAACTTCACCCCTCTCACCCCTAAATGGCCCATCTCAATACCGGAAGATTGCCAAATTCCAGTAATAACGGCCACACAGGTACAAAACGCACTCTCTAAAGCCAAGAATACAGCATCCATGGGACCAGATGACATCCTGGGCTGTGTACTACATGAACTACAATATGAACTGGCACCTCACCTAAGTGTCATGTTTAATCATAGCCTCACCTCAGGTTTCGTGCCCACTGAGTGGCGCAGAGCTACAGTTATCCCAATCCACAAGGGGATCCACCTTGGATCCCGAAACTACCGTCCCATTAGTCTGACAAGCCTTATCTGCAAGGCCATGGAGCGTATTATCATGGAACTTATAAACAAAGACATTGGCAACCTTCAAACACTGGACCCCACCCAGTTTGGGTTTGTGAAGGGCCGATCTTGTCTCCTGAACCTGATTGACTTCTTTGAATCAGTCTCCAGAGCCATGGACAAGGGTAAGGTGTCCACACAGCCTATCTAGACCTTGCCAAGGCCTTTGACACCATCCCCCACTCTGGAATCATAGATAAACTTACTAAGTTGGGCATTAATCCCTATGTCACTCAATGGGTTGCTAAATGGCTTACTGATAGAACCCACACTGTAAAAGTAGCCGACTCCAAATCCAGCTCCAGACAAGTGACAAGTGGAGTACCTCAGGGTTCAGTCCTGGGGCGCTCTTGTTTGGCATCTACTTCTCTGAAGTACAGGTCAACACTAAGGGACTCTGGCTAACAAAGTTTGCAGATGACTGCAAACTGGGAGCCATTATTGAATCCCCAAATGATGTGGATACTCTACAAAAGGGCCTTACAGAAACAGATGCTTGGTGCCAGAGCCATGGGCTCAAGCTCAATGCCAAGAAATGTATTGTTATCCCTTTGGGAAAAACATGTATCCATGAATTACCATATAGGTGGCAGTACACTAAACACAGAAATAGTGATAAGAGACTTAGGGACACAGGTGGACAGTGGTCTCACCTTCGATAACCACATCACCACAACAGTCAGGAAATCCTTCTATGTGGCACACCTCATCACGAAGGGCTTTTCATCCAGAAAAAAGGAGGTCATTGTCCCACTGTACTCATCCCTCATTAGACCCATTATAGAATACAACGCCCCATTTGGTATGTACCTCTCAAGACATCTGCAACAACTGGAAATGCCTCAGAAATACCTCACTAAAAGAATCACAGGCCTAAAGCAGATGCCCCACGCTGACCGCCTTAAAACTCCAGCTATACTCTGTCACATATCGTCTACTCAGAGGCGATCTCTGCTTAACATACAAGGCCATGTCAAACCCAGAGCTGTTGGACATGTTACACTTAAAGAAATCCCAATCCCTCAGAGCTACACGCTCCAGGGATCTAAACCTTGTCATCACAATAAACAAAACATGCTGGAGGGATAGGTTTCTGACCCAGAGACTCCCCAGACTCTGGAATAGATTGCCCATACATGTCAAGCAGAGTGCCTCTTTGGACCACTTCAAGAGGAACCTTGACGATTGGATGGGAGAAAGGAAATTCACCCCAAGGATCACGTCAGTCGCCCTGCTAGACAGGGGTCCAGGGAAGTAAATAATGTGGGAAGAAATAGCCAGGGAATTGTTATGGCTAGGCTTGTATAGGCCCTAGGGCTGATAGCCTAGTACCAACCTATGAACCTATGAACCTATGAACCTATAGGTAGTCTGTTCCAGAGTATGGGAAGTCTCTGGGACAGGAATCTATCCCTCCAGCATGTTCTGTTTATTGTGATGACAAGGTTTAGGTCCCTAGAGCATGTATCTCTGAGGGATTTGGATTTCTTTAAGTGGAGCATGTCCAACAGCTCTGGGTTTGACATAGCTTTGCAAGTTAGGCAGAGATCGCCTCTGAGTAGGCGATATGCGATGGAGTAAAGCTGGAGTTTTTTTAAATGGTCTGCGTAGGGCATCTGTTTGAGGCCAGTAATCCTCTTTGTGAGGTATTTCTGCATCCTTTCCAGTTGTTGAAGATGTCTTGTGAGATACATACTAAAAGGGGCATTGTACTCTATAATGGGTCTAATGAGTGATGAGTAGAGGGGAACAATGACTTATTTTTTTCTGGATGAGAAACCTTTTGTGATGAGGTGTGCCATGTAGAAGGATTTCCTGACCACTGTGGCAATGTGATTATCAAAGGAAAGACTACTGTCCACCTGTGTCCCAAGGTCTCTTATCACACTTTCAGTGTTAAGTAGACTACCGCCTATGTGGTAGTTCATGGGTACAGAGTTTTTACCAAAGGGGATGACGATGCACTTTTTGGCATTGAGCTTGAGGCCATGGCTTTGACACCAGGCATCTGTCTCAGTGAGGCCTTTCTATAGGATGTTCACATCATTAGGAGTTTTGATTATGGCACCTAGTTTGCAGTCATCTGTGAACTTAGTTAGCCAAAGACCTTCTGTGTTAGCATGTACTTCAGAGAAGTAGATACCAAACAGGAGAGGACCCAGGACTGAACCCTGTGGTACTCCACTTGTCACTGGTCTGAAGTCTGATTTGGAGTCTGCTACTTTCACAGTGTGGGTTCTGTCAGTAAGCCAGCTGGCAACCCATCTTGTGACATAGGGATTTATACCTAGTTTAGTGAGTTTATCTATATTTCCAGAGAGGGGGATGGTGTTGAACACCTTGGCGAGATCTAGATAGGCAGTGTGAGCCACCTTACCTTCATCTATGGTTTTGGTGACTGCTTCAAAGAAGTCTATCAGGTTTAGAAGATCTGCCTTTTACAAATCCGAACTGTATGAGGTTCAAAGTTTGGAGATCTCCAATGTCTTTGTTTATGAGTTGCATGGTGATACGTTCCATGGCTTTGCAGACTAGGCTCATCAGGCTAATGGGGCGGTAGTTCTCGGGGTCTGTCATGGCTCCCCCTTTGTGGACTGGGATAACCATCGTGGTGTGCCATTCAATGGGCACAAAGTCTGAGGTGAGGCTATGACTGAACATGGTACTTAGGTGGGATGCCAGTTCATTCTGTAGTTCATGTAGAAGGCAGCCTAGGATGTTGTCAGGTCCCATGGATGCTGTGTTCTTGGCTTTGGAGAGTGAGGTTTTTACCTGTGCATCCAAGATTACAGGAGCTTTGCATTCTTCCGATATAGAGATGGGCCCTTTAGGGGGTGGAGGGGGTAAAGTTAGCACTGAACCTATCTGCCAGGATGTTGGCAATATCAGTTGGTTCTGTATATTTAGTGCCATTGTGCTGTAACTCAGAGCAGATCTGAGTGTTGTCATTGAGATTCTTGACATAGCTATAGGATGCTTTGTGGTTGTCTTTATAATCAGTGGTGATTTTGTTTTTATAACTAGCTTTGGAGGATTGTATGAGGGATCTCAGCTTCTTACTGAGGCTGATCAGGGAGTTCCTCCAATCATGAGATTTTACTCTTTTTTGCAACAGTTTCTTTCTTCTGTTGTAGAGTTTGTTTATGGCAGAAGACCACCAGATTGGTTTCCTTTTTTTGGAGGATAGCATCTTGGTTCTGTTAGGGATAGCACAATCCATGCACTTGTGTGAGTGCTCATAAAGTGCATTTGTGTATGATTCAGTAGTCATACCTCTATTGTCCATCTGCATGGGTGTCAGGAAGTTTGCCACTTCAGTCTTAAGAAGTGTGAAGTTGGCTTTGGAGAAATATTTTATGGTTGTTTCCCTAATGGAGGTGGGATGTGTATGTCTAGGGTGATTAGCTTGTTGGTGATGACCAGGTCTAGGATATTGTTGCCCCTGGTGTGGGTGTGGATAAGTTGATCCAAGGTGCTGGAATTTATGACTTCCATAAAACATTGAGCAAAAGAGTTGGTACATGAGTAGTTTTCCCAGTTAATAGTGGGGTAGTAGAAATCACCAATTATTAGGGTGTTGGGTTTTACCTTAATATTTTCCAGTGTATCAAGAAAAAAGCAGTGGGAATCCTGAGGCATGGTAGGGGGTCTGTAGCAAGCTACAATCTGGATTATGGTCTTGCCTAGAGTTAGTTGAACTTGGATAATCTCATATGCATTATGCTAAGCAACTAGCTTGGAGGTATGGATATCCTTAATGAATATGGACACGCCTCCGCCTTTAGTGTTTCAGTCCGGGTTAGGTGGCCAAAAGGTGTGGTATGAATTATAGGCTGGTAATGCAGGGGAGCTCTCTGGATCTTTGAACCAGGTCTCTGTCACAGCACAGATGTCGATGTTCTCCATTTTAAGGAGTGCCTCGAGTGAGTGCATTTTGAGGTTTAGACTTCTAGCATTGCGTAGCATTACCCTCAGATTTTGCTTGCTTGTACCTGTTACGCTGGTGAATTTGTCATTTGAACCTTGCCTAAAAAAGGCACTATAGGGGTGGGAAGAGCCTTTGCCAGTATCTCGAATCCCAAGTTCGACAGGTAGAGGCCATCTCTGGCAAAGCATCGTGGTCTGTCGATCATGTCATCTCAGGCAGACAGATACTGGATTCCTTTAGAATGACACCAGAAGCTTAGCCAATTGTTGAAGCCAATCATTTTGTCCTTGTACTGTGGTATCATTCTGGGTGATGGCAGGATGCTACTCAGGGCTAGGGTCATGCCTGACTGGGCTACAAGATTGGACAGCTCCTTCATGTCTCTTTTCATGTAGTCCAGGGAAGTATGTCTCAGGTTATTCACACCAACATGGACAATGACAGAGTCACACTTGTACTTGTTGTGGAGTGACCTGAGTGCGTGCATTATGGGATGGATCCTGACACCCAACAGGCAGATGACAGTAACTTTCGCCTTGTTTAACCTGGTGAGTAGAACATCAGTGTGCCTGACTATATAGTCACCTATGACTAGAGTGATGGGTACGTTATGCCTTATGGGCTGTTGTTGAGTGGCACACTGAGTTTGTGCGCTATGTGTCATTTGGGTTGTGTGGGGGGTGGAGGCTGCTTGCATTTCTGCTTTGGAGGTCTTGGTTGTTTGGGCAGATTGTTATTGAGAGCCTCCGTGAATGTAGGCATGTGTTTTGTGCTTCTATGTATGTGTTTTGGTGGTGTAGGTTTTGAGGGACTGTGTGATGAGTGTGGTGCGGTGCAAGTGTTTACCTTCTTCTCTTGACTGTCTAGTCCAGTCTTTGGTGAAGAGAGCTTTGCTTCCAGTTTGGCTATATAAGTGCATCTCTCACAAGTTGTAGTGTTGTGTGGTAGGAGGAGAGGGTTGTCTGTGTACATGAGGCAATTGCTGCATTGCCCCAAGAGGCCCAGATTCTTCAGGTAGACAGGAGAAAACACTGGGAGGCGACCTTTAGACATGCCTGGATAGGTGCTTATTTATTAAGTACTAAAAACTGTTTTCCTCTAGACAAGTGAGGAAAGTTGGCTGCTGTAGTACTTTGTAGCTCAAAGAAACAGATTTGAGTGCTAAAACTAAAAACCTGGCTAGTTGCAAGGGAAAATTTGAAGAGCAGACTTTATGGCACCAGGAATAGTTTAACCCTAGTTAAGCGGGGAGGGGGGGTCTCAGGAGCTTACAAACAGTCCTGGATACAGAAAATCTGTATCTGGACTAGACTTGTTACAGGAAAGGGGGGGAACAAGTTTAGAATTTTTTTTTCAGTAAAGTGGAAATGGAGAAAGCTGGAACAGAAGGTTATTCAAGGTTAAGAATCTGAGTGGGTTGGCCTTTACAAATGCTCTCTATTAGATTGAATGAACTAATGACACTAGACTGGGAGGAGTGTCACAGATCAAAAATACGGTTTGGGTGGGCAACTGCAGAGCCACCAAGTATGAGAACACCACAACAATTGGGGGGGTGGAAAACTATTACAGCTACTGGCTGTAGCCACTAAATGAAAGTTTTAAACAGATCAAGGAGCAAGCAGACTCTAGAAAATGCTTTTAACTGCAAACAGACTAGACTAGAACACAGAAAACTCAAAAAATAAAAAATGCACAGAAAAGCATGGATAGAGCACTCACAAACAGAAAATACAACTCTCAGTATGAAAAAGCAGTTTACAGTTAAGTAATTCAGTAAACATGCAGTTAGAGTAATGAAACAGTATCTAGCAATGAAAAATATGGTTAAAACAGTATAAAACAGTACATAAATGCAGTAAAACAGTAAAAATAGCTTTATAACAGTGCAAAATGTATGTTTATGTATATTTGGGAAGCGTGGTTTTTGAACCCACAACCAATGACTACACTATTATCCTACAAACTACTGCATTCATACTTTCCTTTTACAGTTTAGAGATGATGTTCACTATTATTTGAGAATGTGGCACCATTGCTTTGTGTTACAGACTAAGGTATGCATAGTTTATTTTACAGTTGAGATATGCATGCTCAATTTGATACAGCTCTATTAAACACCAGCTAAGTAGTCCTTAATTTTTAATGCTACAGAATTACTATACATATTATTATTATTATTATTATTAAAATACTACTTAAACAGTACTGCTCTGATGCATGTATACCACATGCTTCTCACATCCTTACTAGATACGAGGCATGGGACCGAACATTCTAGTCTCACGCCTCAGCAGCTTTGGAAAAAAACAGAACATAACAGAACACCATTATGAATACCAGTCTTGACTATATTCAGATTTTTACTCTTACAATTAGATACTGAAATTGATACTAACACAACTGTGGGGTGTCCCCTGCCCGACTTTCCCCAATCCAAAAGTCTAGGGTATCCCACTTTCTCCTTCAGAAGTCATCAAAATGATGTCTACATTGCTCAGCTGTGTAAGGGATACCTGTCACACTGGTTAAGGCCCTGGCTACACTATCCCAAGATTCAAATTTATATTCTGAGCCTGAATAGTCTCACTGCAGCAACCTGGGCCCATGCTCCTTAACTAGGATTCCGGCAAAAATCTTTTACTCCTGGACAGCCCAATGTTGCACCTGAAAGCACACACACAATACTGTTGATCAAGTGATTTGAATAAATACATATTAAATAAACAATACATATTTTATGGGTCACTGTAGATGCAGATGAATACACTACAACCCAAGAATTAATATAGACTAAAATGTGTACCTTATAAAAGGGTCAGATTTAGCCTGATGTCCTTTTGGTTTTCTTTGTCTATCAGATGTATTAGACTTGTTCTTTGCTGTGTTCTCAGGCAAGAAATAAAAGTAGAATAACAAAATCTTGTTTATTTTGTATTTGTTTTTCATGATTAATTGGAAAACAATCCTATATTTCTATTATTTTTATTATTATTATTATTATTATTATTATTATTATTATTATTATTATTATTATTCAAGGAATCAAATCTGCTTTTGTGAAGATAGAGAACGTATGTTGGGTAACATTTTTTTCTGGACAAATTCTCTCAGGATTTCTTGCTACAGAATACATAGCATCACCAGCTGTATGATTTTCCAGATTATGATTTGTACCTGAAATGGATATTTCTGAAAAAAATCCTGGTTCTGCGGGCAGCTTAGCTGTATTTGGTTGTAGTGTTATGCTTTTTTGGAGCAATTCTTAAGACAGAAGATAAATGATTGATATCTGCATTGTGTATCTTCTTTAGATTCTGTAAAAATGCTTCAGGACAGAGTCTTTTCTCAGTTTGCTGTTTTTTGCAAAGTGTGGAAGCTTATTTTAAATGTAGGTTAACAGTTTCCTCACAAATGCAAAGGCTTTTCTTTTATTTGTGAATTCAGGTGAGTCATTCTGATATATTCCTACTGGCTGGTTTGCCAAACTAAATTGTTTCTTAGATGCTGTTACAAAGAGCTTTTTATCCCAAGAATTGAATAAATGAAAGTTTACCAGTCTGAATGGCTGATTTCCCTAAGGAGATGGTTCGAGGAAATGATGTACCTTTCAATTGAAATGGAATATGACAAGTGAGGTACAGATTTCAAATTATCAAGTGGAAACTTAACTATGGCAGATCATTTTGTGCCTTCCTTTAAACTATCAAGTTTTAAGTTATATTGATGCTGTCTTTTCTCCAAACCATCTATTTTTTGAAAATGGTTTATTATGGATTTCTGTTTTGGAGTATAATACTGTGGCGAATATTCATAGTCTGGGGCTTTGCAATTAACTTACAGTTATCTGCAAATAGTGGAGCTACATGGATATATAAATAAAGTTAGTGAAAGTCATGTATAATGAATAAGGAAAGTCTTTTTTTAAAACACACTCATTTCTCACAAAAATGTAAAGTGCGTAAAGTTCAGAATTATGAACTTGCAATTTACTTCACCAAAGCCTGAGGGTTTGTGTTACTTTTTTTTTTCAAATATTGTGGGTGAAAAAGCTCAGTCATACTTAAACCATTTAAGCAAAGCTGTGGACACCCTCATGGTTTCATTAAAGAGTAGAAAAGGGGAGATATGAAAGACAGAAAAAGGGGATGGGATCACACATAGAAAACATCAAAAAGGATGGACACTATGTCTGTCAGGGGATAGATGGTGCTATTTTTTTTTATATGAGAAGGTAGTGTGGGTGGGAAATAGGTAAGAGGGTATAAGAAAAAGGCTGAGGATGCACCAGCAGGTGTCCCAGTAAAATAAGCCGAAAAAATGTCTACTACCAGATGGTGTTGTAGTGGAGGAAACTGATGTTGAGGTGGTAGGGACCTGTGTTGGTGCAGTGGTCAAAACCAGTTAGGAGAGCATGTCAACTACATGCTGAAGAGAGGTTTGGGCTGGTTGAGTTCTGTTCACTACCTCCACCAATACATCCTCTGTCAAGCTCTGAAGCTCCTTTTCAGAGGCTTGCCAGGCTGCCACATGCCAGGATACCTGCATCACCAGTACCTGCACCCTGACTCTCTGTGGATATACCTGGGTGGACAAATGTGAGCACCCCTAGCCTGGGAGCTACATGCCTGGCTTGCTACTGACAAATTTGAATCTGTGAAAAAAAAAAGGAAAATAAATGTGATAGAAACAAAACAATAAAGGAAAAAGAAATGCATGGTCAGAATAATAAAAACAAAGAGAAACAGGGGTGGGTAGAGACAAAAGAGAAACAGCACAGTATGCCCACACAACATGTTTACATGCCATTTCATATACTAGTAAAATATTAAAGTAAAATCTTTACTGAAGTAAAACTTGTGTATGGGAAGTGTGTATGTGTACAATGGGAGCAGTCATTTGGGAAGGACTTTTGTACTTGGGAAGAATGATATAAGTAGTGCTTCTGTATATATCAGATGAATTCATATGTCAAGGGCTTGACATATGATGATGCTGCTGGCTAGGATGATGTTGATGATGATGATATTGTTATATTTATAAATCAGCCTGAGGAAAGTGTTAGGCAGACCCAAGTTAAATGGCAGGATCTCTCACCCCACAATATTTTAGTAACTGCAGGAAGTTACAGTGCACCACAAAGTTAAGTACAAGCTGACAAGCTACTGACACTTGCACAGGAGAAGCACCTCCGCACCTATACACCAGTATTTCCTAACTCAAAGGAACACCCCTGTACCTCTACACCATTATCTCCAAACCCAGAGGAAGACCCCTGCACCTCTACACCAGAATCTGCAAACCAAGAGGAACACCCCTGAACCTCTATATCAGTATCTCCAGACCCAGAGGAACACCCCTGCACCTCTACACCAGTATCTCCAAACCCAGAGGAACACCCCTGCATATCTACATCAGTATCCCCAAACCCAAGGGAACACTTTGAGGATGATGGCAGACATTCAGAAGTAACAGTGTTTGCACTGAGACTTTTACAAAGGAGAATCATATGCAGGAATTTCTTACAGCTACCCGAACAAACACATAAAGTATTGGCTGCCCAACAGGAAATGTGCCATGGCATTGTTAAGGGTCATACCAGTGCCACAGAGAATCAGTTGAAAGTGGTCAGAGTCATCCAGGGCATGCATGATTATTTCCAGCACTGCTTTGAAATGGCAGATAGTAGGAATAATGCCATAGTATAGTAGCACACAAATCATTTGTAGCCACCTCCAGTCATACACTAGTTGGAGCATACTAGAATCAAGCTGGAGTTAGCCTTGCAAGGGGCAGAGGATGAACACAATAAGAAAGATCACATGATAATACTGTTGCTTCTCAGCAAAGTAATGTAAGTAGTCAATGTGAACAAGTATGGCATATTTCATTCAGGCCATGTCAGAATTCATCTCCCTTAGCAAACACCCACATAGTCGAGGTCATGATCATAGTCAAGCAGCATTGTCAGATAAGTGTCTTCAGAATCACCTGCATCAAGTAGGTCACAACATTTGACCAAGTCCCCTTACAATTCTCATGGTAGCCCCTCTTCAAATCACTTGCAACACAACCTAGCCTGTCCTTAGCAGATCTGCATGAATCATCTGATCCTAAACTGCTGTACATCAGCTTCAAAGACAGCTGCATGTTTAAGTGGAATAAGGGCTGGAGTGGGAAACCAAGCTTGCAAATGTATGCATTTCATCCCTGTAAAAGAAGTATATACACCATCAATGAAAGGTAAAACAATCAGTGCTACATGGATTATCATTCCTATGGTTTGCAGTTACCTACAAAATAAAAGTAGTAATGCACAAAATGTTCAGTAGAAATATATATAGTCAACAAATAACAGCTTAGAATAAGTGTCCTGCCATGTAAACTTACACTGCTGCCACTTCATCCTCCTCCTGCACAAATGATGACAGATTTTTATGTTTCTGAAGACACAAATGATTGTGTATGACACCATAAAATGAATCTGATGTACAGCACCACAGAATAATTGAAGACGTGATGGCATTAAATAAAAACAAAAAACAGTATAATACATTTCCATTGAATATGCAATGCATTAAGTCATGAGATATTTCAGTGTTGACAATATACACTACTTGTATGCTTAAGTAAGCAGTACATCAGAACTTACTAATCAAAGCAGACAAAAATGTGATTTTTTTTTATATGATGCCTTACAACTTCATTGTACAGGATTCAGTGAGCACTCAGGCATGACATTAAGTAACAGTTATATGAGCAACTTTTCTAAAAGATAACAAATAAAAAATATTTTAAGATGAGAGAGGGTATCAGATGAACAATGACTGTAGACCATGCGCCACACATTATAGCCCACAGATATCATTTCTTGCATCAATTATACTCTTATGTGTTTTTTTTTTTTTCACAAGAAAGGAAACAGTAACCTGAATGTCATGGCCCATAGTCCTGGACCAGACACCACCTCTTTATCTATAAAGCTGCATATCATACAAGCCTGCCACATAGGGTCCCTTTCTACTTCTGCCAGCTGGTCATCATTAGTAATAGTGGGACTGGAACTGGGAGCTGCAGTAACAGCATGGGTCACTTCACCATCAGATGGACACATGAACACATTGTGCAGAATGCAACATGCAGTAAACATTCAGTAGCTGGGTAATACTCAAGACTCATCCAGGCACCTGAAATCGTTCTTCAGAAGGTCAAAGACCCTCTCAATGACAATATGAGTCTTTAAAGAGGGATATGTTATGTATACCTTCTGTAGCTCCACTTGGATTTCTCACTGGTATCATGAGCCAAAGTCTACTGGATGTCCAGCATCACTTGTAAAAAAAGAGAAAGATAGAGAGAGAGGGACATATACAACAAACAAGAAAAGTTTAGTATTCAACAATGCACTTTAACATGAACAACTACTTAAATACAATATATATTTTTTTCTAATTACTAACAAGTTGAACACTGGGCTGTCTACCATGCAGGAAGAGACAGTAAAATGAATTAGTGTGCCAGATATGGGATTCATGTGCATGGCCAGGATGCTGGTCAGAGACATTGTTGATGCACCCCTGTGCATCACACACTACCTGGCAATTGATGAAATGGTAGCCCTTCTTATTGTGGTACTGCTCCCCCTGTGTACTAAATAGGGCCTTAATTGCAACATGAATGCAATCTAGCACACTGAGTACCTCAGAGAAACATGCCAGGCTATAAAAGGCACTCATATTCTTGTCTTGGTCTTGAGGTGAAACTAGGAAATAAGTACACTGATCCACATGTGGCAAGAGTACATCCAGAAACTGCTGCAGTACCCTCAACGCAGAAGTCTGTGAGATTCCCAAAGGGTCCCTAGTCTGTCTCTGGAAGGTCCATGTAGCAAGTATAGTGAGTGCTACACATACCATGGTATCCACAGGTACAGGAAGTCCAAGCATTCCTTCAGTACCCCTATGGGGCTCAAACATACCCACTAAGACCCTTATAATGTCCTGGTCCACTCTGAACCTATCAATGATTTCCTGATTGTCAAAGTTATGAGTCATCCCTTGCTTATACTTTCTCCTTCTTGGCAGGCAAGCACTGATGGGATGGGCACAAGCAGTTTTGGCCCAACCAAAACAAATAACTCAGACCTGGAAACAGCAAAGCTAACAGCAAGTGACAGATTTTTACCAAATGCAACTCAAATACATTTTGCAAGGCTTTGTCTATATAATGCATCAGCAACCACTGCAGAAAAGCAGGAGAATCTGACTGTGAATCATGAATAATGCAAAACATGCTTTATTAGCATATGAAAATTGACATCATTCCTCATTCCCATCTCATTATTTGTACATTTGCATAAGCACATTCAACGTTGTCACACATTTGCGTAAATGGTCTCTATGAATCACAGCTCAGCTGCACTTGTCTACAGACACTGAGGAGTCTTTAAACACATTTGTGTAACTGACTCTCAATACCAGCCTGTATCTACTGCATGTGAATAGTCACTGAAGTAACTTTGTCTAGGTAAAAGGTTTTGATAGCCTTTTTTATCTTCACTATTTTCAGCAGTATTTTTCCTAAATTCTGATTTATTGACTAACATTTTATGTAGTAGTAAAGCCATTTGTAATCCATTAATATTCACTGACATAAAAACCCGCATTTGTAGCCCATTAATATTCACTGAATGGTTTTTAGTTTCAGGACATAGAAACCCAACATTTCTACTGTTTGAAGACATATTTTGTAGAAAATTCCACAGCCTGCTGTCAAGGAAAATATCATATGTCAATTTTCTGAAAGTAAAGCGCAAATGTGTGGTTACTGGGATATGGACAAATGGGTATCTATTAATTGTCATGCCATATAAATAAAAAGAGCTAGCACATTGGAACAAATTCATCAAATTCACTTTCTGAACTGACAGTTTATGTCACTTGTTTATATACATCTCATATGTTTTTACTAGCATTCTTATGTGTTTGCATGTGTGTGTGTGTGTGTGTGTGTGTGTGTGTGTGTGCGTGTGTGTGTGTGTGTGTGTGTGTGTGTGTGTGTGTCTATACAACTCTGATAAGTTACAATCAAATAGATACCCACATAGGGTACAAATTGGCAGACACATCAGTATTTGGTTTAACTTTCCCCTAAATCATCTTCTCTTTGTATTTTGAAAAAGCATCTAATTAATTCACACTCAGAACATGATAAGTAAAAGTTCAAGCAGCTTTCAGTGCACTTATTATAGTTTGTAACAACAAAGCTTACAGCTATCAGTTAATCATCTGTCATAGTATATATCTGAACTCTTTGTGACAAAATGTTATGTTATTTGCACCAATAAGAAGGAAATAAATGCAGGGATTACTTTTGGTAATTTAACAAGTGTTAATTGAAATCTTGTATTAGTTTCCTAAATGTGAAAATCTTTATTTAGAAACATGTCCAATTTAGTTTTGGCACAATAACTGTAATGTGTATTAAAAGAAAATCTAAGCTAGTTTTCTTGTGAAGTATTTAAATAAACAGGTAATTCATTTTAAGCATTTAGTTTTTCAATATAAATATTAGTTCTGCTGTTTCAACAACCTGTCATGTGTTTACATGTCTAGTGCAAACTAAATTTTAAATGGAATTTGATAGTCATATCCATTTTTAGTAAAAGACAAGTTGGCTTGTAGTCAATGGGCAATCTTATTTATATGTATTTCCTAAAATGTTTTACTGAAAATCAATACATTCTCCAGTGATTCAGCAATGCTGCATCTTGAATTGTAGCTAAGTAAACACTGTATGAAATACACGTGCGATAATCCCCAAGGCTCACTGATGATGAATGTGGCCCTGCAACAAGTCCCAAGGCTCACTGATGATGAATGTGGCCCTGCAACAATCCCCAAGGCTCACTGATGATGAATGTGGCCCTGCAACAATCCCCAAGGCTCACTGATGATGAATGTGGCCCTGTAACAAATCCCAAGGCTCACTGATGATGAATGTGGCCCTGCAACAAGTCCCAAGGCTCACTGAGGATGAATGTGGCCCTGCAACAATTCCCAAGGCAAACTGATGATTAATGTGGCCCTGCAACAATCCCCAAGGCTCACTGATGATGAATGTGGCCCTGCAACAATCCCCAAGGCTCACTGATGATGAATGTGGCCCTGCAACAAGTCCCAAGGCTCATTAGTGATGAACATGGCCCAGGCAGTTAGCACAATGAGCTGCTCCTAATTTCAGCCACAATAGGGAACTATGAGGAGAAGATCATGTATGACCAACCTGTGGCCAGAGTAAAGTATGAGCCACTGTTGTAAACAATGACCATGAACGAGTGTCTAGGATAGTCTATGAGAAAACGCAGGCACAGATGGTTATGCTAAGGTGCCAACATGTTGCTGTAACTCAAGGGAAAAAATATGCATAGAAACGTTTTATGCAAGAATGGAAGGTGAGGATGACTAAGGATGCAGCGTAGTGATGGTAGCTGTGCAATACAAATACCAGAAATGGACAGAAGGCTGCAAAGGGAACTGTTGACCAGAGCAGAGATGTAAAATACTGTGACAAAGGGGGTATAACCCATACATATGCTGACATCAATCTGAAAACCATAAACTTAGGACAGGTGGGATTCAGTAAGGGGACATGATGAACTGACTTATTCTAGTCCTGACATTATCAGGATTTTATCAGTGTACATCTACTATGATGCAAATATCATGAAAAAAAATTCAACCCCAATCAGAGTAGAACTCATTACACTTTCCACTGATATTCTTCCAAACACTGCATTAACAAGCTTTTGCTTAAAAGCAGTCATATTGCACAACATTTACAGAATAGAAGCAGACCTCAGGAGATTTAAACTTACCATAAATATATATATATATATATATATATATATATATATATATATATATATATATATATATATATATATATATGTGTGTGTGTGTGTGTGTGTGTGTGTGTGTGTGTGTGTTTGGGTCTACTTCAGTAGACCAAAATACCACTTACCCAAATTTCAAAGACCGAGATAAAAAACTCGAAACTCCAGAAGGCTGACCACTCGGAACACCAACAGATCACTACGGGTTTGTAGCCACTCACCCAGCCCCGCAAACACACTAACACTGAAGCAAAGAAAACCCACCCATGTGGGAGGCTTTGCCTCCCACACCCCTCTATGTGGGGAGCTGCACACTCACACCCCCCCAACTAAATTTACCAACTCCGAGATCGCACTACCATGAAGGTAAGCAGCAAAGGTCAACATGCTGGCCAAGTGGTTACCCATAGTGATCTGTCGGTGTTTCGAGCAGTCAGTCTTCTGAAGTTTCAGGTTTTTCATTTCAGTCTTTTGAAAGTTGGGTAAATGGGATTTCAGTCTACTGAAGTAGGCCCATATATATATATATATATATATATATATATATATATATATATATATATATATATATATATATATATATATATATATATATATATATATACATATATATATATATATATATATATATATATATATATATATATATATATATATATATGGGTCTACTTCTAAATTTTGAAGTTTCAAAAAAAAATTCTACTTACTTTAACATTTATACAATACTGAATTTGACTAAATCTATAGTTATTGTCATTTGACTCCCAGCTAGATGCTACAAGCTTGTCAGAGCCTAAGGTATTTGTGTTATATTGCTTCTTTACAGGGTACAGTTTTATAAACTGTTCTTTCTAGGAGTTTGCTACTATATAGAGCACTGTTAACCTGTACAAATGCAAAATATTTATAGCAGCACAGATAAAAAAAACTCAGCAAACTAACTAATGAGCCATCTGGTCAATAAAATGACTACATTATGAGTCATTTTGTGTATTTTATTACAGATTTTTTTTGCTGGGCTGGATGGGAACTGTTATAGTGCAATAAACTATTCAAATAAGTTTCCTTCCCGTATATCTGCGCTATATATCTTTCCTCTGTGTTGTCTTTTATGAGTTTAATATCTAAGTATTCCATGAAATCAAGCCTAACTTTCCATGTGAATTTCAAAAAGGTTGTTGTTCCATTAATATACTCCAGAAATTCTTCTAGGATGCTTCTAGGCCCTTTCCAAATTATACTTATATCGTCCTGAAATCTGAAATAAGATTTAAGATATTTATGGAACTCAGTATTAAACACATATTTCCTTTCCCAATATGCCATGATGATATTCGCATATGCTCCCCCACATGGTGATCCCATTGCGATGCCTCTATTTTGCAAATAGTAGTTACCATTAAACACAACATAGCTGTTGTTCAAAACTAATTCAAGCATCTCTACTAATAAATAGGCTTTATCCTGGGGTATGTCATTTGTATAAAACATCTCATTAGTCCATTCAACTCCTATATCCTGCGGAATGACTGTATATAAGTCACATACATCAATAGTGACCAATATGTCTTCCTTGTTATATTCTATGCTATTCATATGTTGTAAGAAGGACCACGAATCCTTACATATTTGCTCTTTATTTCTCAGAATGTGTTTTATTTCAAAATCAATGTATCTGGCACATGCCGATGTGATGGAAGCTCTTCCATCGACTAGTGGTCGCATAAGTGGATTGTTAATAGATTTATGTATTTTTGGTGTCCCAAAAAATACTGGAACTCTAGGAGGTGAAACATATAAATAATTGTACAAATCTATATCAATCCTTCTGTCTATAAACATGTCACTTAATTGCATGTAAACTTTTTTGTATGTCCCATTCAATTCATTCAAAGAAACTTTTTGATACGTATCCGTATCCAAGATGCCTTGCATTCTGTTGTTGTAGTGACATAAATCCATGATGACTGCCCCCCTCCACCCTTATCCGGTTTCATTATTCGTATTTTTTCTTTCTGTGAATGTGATAATGTGATCTGTTCATTGTCACTTAAGTTGTTCACAATTTTCTTATCATATTTATACTTATTCAAGTTCTTAAGATCTGTTTCACATATATTTTCATAAAGTGACAATCGGGGATGGAGGGGTGGGTTGTATGTACTACTAATACTATACATACTACTATGTCTCGGTATTCTACTTTGGTACAGCAATTTCAAATTAATTTTCCTTAAATATAATTTTAAATCTAAAACAGTGTTCGTGAAATTGCTTTGTACTGCGGGCACAAATGTCATCCCTTTAGCAAGTAAATCTGCTACTTCACCATCAACATGCACATTTGACAAATTGTACACTTTAAAATCTTCATTTTCATTTTGCACTATAACACATTAATTTTCACTTCTAATGTCAGAATCAACACCAACAATACTGATCATGTCATTTTGTTAATATTCATAAACATTCAAGTCCTCCAGTGTTTGTTTTTGGGCCTTGCCCCTTGAAACCCCGCTTGTTGCTGGTTTACATATTGTTGTGGGTTGTTTTTATTGTTTTTAATCCTCTCCGATCTCCTCAAGACTGGGTAGTTTTGGTTATAGAAATTCTGGTTATCACTATGACTCTCCATTTCTCCAGCTTCTGTTATACTTTCATATGCTACTCTTTTTTTGTTGTTTATATTTTTATTATTGTTCCAATTCTGGGAAATTGGGGGTCTTGGATATGCTAAACCATTTGCATATTCGTTTATATCTCTTTCCAATTTGCCAATCTTTCCACTCTTGAGCCTTTTAATATGTTGGGCTATACTATTGTAAATTCGAAGATGTTCATATTTACATTGCTCATATTGATTGCCTTCCCTAATGGCATTATCCAAAACTGCCACCTCTTTGCTCAATTCATCTATTACTTTCTTGTTGTTTTTTACAACAGAGCACATGACCGCACAATGTATAGTCATGCCACTCCCTGCATCTAAGAGAAGTTTCATGGCTGGCAACAGTGCTGCTGGCCAGGAAACCATGTAAGCAACTGTGGATAGCAATTCTGTTGAAAGACGTGCACCTACAGAACTCGGTTTTGCACAGAATGCCACAGTGATCACCAGGGCTTCAGATAGCTCTAAATCTATTAGTTCAACACATCTGCATAAAGGCCAACATAATATGGAGACAATTAACCAGAAATAGGACACATTTGACATAGATGTCATATACAAATGTGGTAGAATGAAATTCAAACCTATATGTCAACTTCTTAGAGCAAAAACCTGGAGAAAGCCATAAATAATGGGGGGACAAAAGGCCAGAAATAGGGACAGATTCTAATATTGCTCTTGGAAACCTAGAAAGTTGATAGAACAATAGGTTTTACAGAAGCATAAATTTTCTGAAAAGCATGTTGTTTGAAACTCAAATGTCTGCCATTATTTTCTGACATCAATCCACAATGACATGCTAATAATTTGTCAGAAAACAAAAATGTTATGAGGAAAAGATCAAACATATGAGACAAAAACTGGACATTCTGGACAAATTAAGACAGTTGAGAGGTATAAACTCAAATGAATGTAATATTGAGTCACATCAGTCTGACATCATCGCTTAAGTTTGATAAGGAATACATTTGGACAGCCTTGGAATATTTGGACAGTTGAGAGGTATGACTACAAAGTATATGGTCCAAACACAGCACAGGTCCTCATGTCTACAGTGCAGGGAATTGTGATATCTCATTCCTGGCATTCTGTACTGAAGCTGTGTAAATGATCTGTAATGGGACATGGACTGCCATGTCAAATGAATGTGTGTGTACTGAATAGGGGCATACAGATAAATTATAGGAATGAACACAAGGTAAGAGGACAGGTGAAACAACCTAATGTACAGCAGTAGGGACTATACAGGGAAAATGTGTTTTATATGACATAACAATGGCCCCCCATCTGTGGAATAGACTTCCTTTCCATGTCAAGCAGAGTACCTCACTACCCTATTTAAGAGGAACCTGGATGACTGAATGGGAAACAGAAAATATACCCCTGGGATCCCACCTGTGTCCCTGCTGGACAGGGAAAATAGGTGCTGAATTTGTGAGAACATGGGTGAAATTCTTGGCTAGGTTTTTTAAGGATCTCCAAGCCAATAACCTAGTATCATCCTATGAACCTACGAATGGGGAGGATGTCTGCGTGAGAGAAGCATCCTTACAAGAATAATGCAGAGGACATCTATCAAGGATCTGACATACAATCGGAGTAGGGTGCATATTGTGAAGCTGTGCAAATTGATATGCCCGAATATGAGTGTACTCTTAGCAGACATCTCCAGCAAGGTGGCACAGGTAAAGCCTCATGGAAAACATTACAAGAGCCAACCACAATCATGACCAATATCAGAATAATACCACCAGTAATCCCATGCCTCTGACATAACATATGTGATTTAGAGTGATAAAAATGAGTCTATATACACACACTTGAACAACTATTATGATAGATCCACACTCTGAGGGTAACCACACACACTGCTCTGGCACTATAACATCTTTTTAGGAGGGATACTGCTATACCTGTATGTGACAGTATGAGCAATACAGGCTAGTTGACTAATGTGCATGTTTTATATATATATATATATATATATATATATATATATATATATATATATATATAAATCCAGTAGTCATAAGGCCTTCTTCATATATGTTTGCAGTCCCAAAGGAAGCACCCAGATCTGTTCAGAGCTGGTGGTCAAGGACACCACATACACAAATGCTGTAGCTATAGCCAACCTACTGGCTGACAGATTAAGTATAAACTTCACCCCTCTGTCCCCCATCAGTAAATCAGGACATCCCCAGTACTTGCCCCCCTCCCCTTATCTCTAGGGAACAGGTCATCACTGCCCTCTCAAAGTAAAAAAATACAGCCTCCATGGGACCCAATAACATTGCAGGCTGCATCCTACATGAACTCAGGCATAAAATTGCAGCACCATTAGACACCCTATTTAATCAAAGCCTGAGTTCCGGCTTTGACCTAGCCAAGTAAAGGACAGCCACTGTCATTCCTTTACACATAGGTGGAGCCATCAGCCTAACTAGCTTGATCTGCAGGGCCATGGAACAGATTATCATGGATCTCATTAAAAGGGACATTGGCAACCTCCAAACACTTGACCCCACACAGTTTGGCTTTGTCAAATGGAGATCATGTCTGTTTAATCTGAATGACTTCTTTGAGACAGTCACTAAAACCATGGATGAGGGGAAGACTGTGCACACCACCTACCTTGACCAGGCCAAAGCCTTCGACACTGTTCCCCACTTGGGCATAATAGAAAAACTATCTCAACTAGGCATCAATCCATATGTTATCAGATGAGTAGCAAACTGGCTTACTGATAGAACCTACTTAGTCAAAATAGGGGAAGCCACAACAAGCAGTAGATCCATAACAAGTGGCGTATCCCAGGGATCAGTCTTGGAGCATCTGTTATTCAGGATATACTTCACTGAGGTACAGGCCAAAACCAGTGGGTTATGGCTGACCAGGCTTGCCGATCACTGCAAACTGGGTGCGGTCATCAATTCCCCAAGTGATGTGGACATCCTCCAAGACAGTCTCACCCAAACAAATGACCAGTGCCAGAAACATGGCCTCAAGCTAAATGTTAAAAAAAATGCATCATCATCCCCTTTAGGGAGAGTGATGTCCCACATTTTATCATATTAACAACAATGTCTTAAGCATGCAATCAGTCATGAGGGATTTGGGTACCCAGGTTGATAGAAACCTGACTTTTGACCACCATGTTGCTTCTGTTCTATGGAAAACTTTCCACATGTCTAACCTTATAAGTAAGGGTATCTCATCCAGGGGCAAGGAGGTCATAACATCTCTGTATTCTTCCCCTATAAGGCCAATTATTGAGTACAATTCCCCCCTTGACATGTACCTCGCAAAGCACATACAGCAGCTAGAGAGATCACAGATGTTCCTCATCAGAAGAATCCAGAGCCTTAAACACCTACCCTGCACAGTTAGGCTAAAATCCCTGTCCCTCTGCTCAATTTCATGCAGACTCCTCAGTGGTGACCTCTGTCTGGCATACAAAGCAATCTCAGACCCCACCTTGATGGGACTGCTGCATATCTGCAAGTCAAACTCCACTTGAGTAACCTGCGCGTATGACATCAACCTGATCTGTGACATCAATAGGACTTGTTGGCAGGACAGATTGTGTCCCAGAGACCCCCCCTTCAGTGGAATAAACTCCCTTTCCACATCAAATAGAGCACCTCATTATCCCTAGAGCACCTCATTATCCCTCCCCATGTCAAGCAGAGTACCTCATTATCCCTCCCCATATCAAGCAGAGCACCTCATTATCCCTCTCCATGTCAAGCAGAGTACCTCATTATCCCTTTTCAAGTGCAACCTAGATATCTGGATGGGAAACAGAAAATACACCCCTGGGATTCCACTTGTGCCCCTGCTGGACAGGGGCTTTGGGTGCTGACTTGTCTAAACATGGGCTAAACTCTTTGCTAGGCTTATAAGGGCCTCAGGGTCATTAGCCTAGTAACTTCCTTCTTCTTCTTTTCGGCTTTTTCCCAGTTAGGGGTCGCCACAGCGGAACTCCGGTCTGCTAATGATTGGTAGTAGATTTTTTTTACGGTGCTGAGGTGCCAGCTGGATGCCCAACCTTCAATGAAGGCATGCCCATTCACGTATGTCTTTCGAATGCTACTCGACCATGGGGAGGACATGCAGACTCCACACAGAAGGCGCTCCAGCCGAGAATCGAACGGGAGAACCTCTTGCTGTGAGGCGACAACGCTACCACTGCACCACCATGGCTTCTCTCTTTCTCTCTCTCTCTCTCTCTATATATATATATATATATATATATATATATATATATATATATATATATATATATATATATATATATATATATATATATATATATATATATACATATATATATATATATATATATATATATATATCTATATATAAGTCTCACAGCACCATGTTTGAGCTTAGAGGGATGTTATGTATATCATAATTAGCAGGGGTACTTCATTGCCAAAGGGGAAAATGAGACATTATTTGCTTTAAGATTCAGTCTGTGAGTTTGGCACCAATCTTTTGTCTGTATCAGCCCCTTCTGTAATATGTTACCATCACTGGGCGACTCTATGAGTGCATCTAGTTAACAGTTATCTGCAAACTTGGTAAACCACAGGCCATCTACTGTTGCCTATGCTTCAGGGAAGTAGTTTCCAAACAGCTGAGCACCCAGCATACATCCTTGTGGTATTCCACTGGTAAGTTAGCTACTGGTGGAAGTGCAGTCCCCGACATTAACTGTGTGTGTTCTCTCAGTGAGCCAGTTGGCTATCTCTAGTATTGTATGGTCTAATTCCCAGATGGGAGATCTTCACTTTGAGACATGAATGGGGAATAGTGTCAAAGGCCTTGGACAACTCAACATAGGCGGTTTGTCCTGTTATTCCTCATCTAGGTCTTTTGGGGTCAGTATCAAAGACGTCCACAAGGTTCAATAAGCAAGATCTACCTTTGACAAAAAAAGAATAGGTCATGTCAAGTATGTTGAAGGTCACCTATATACCTGTGGATAAGGGCCATGGTGATTCTTTGCCTTGCAGATAAGGCTTTTTAGGCTTATGAGTCAATGGTTGTAGTCCTGCATGTTACCTGACTGATGTGCATTGCATATCACACAAAATCTGATGCTACTTTCTGTACTGTAGATGAGATACGTGTGGAAAAAGTACTGAGACACCAGGGTTGCAGTGCTGGGGGGGGGGGGGGGGGCAGCAAATGGCTGTACTGTAAATATGTAACATATTGTTAGATAGTGCCTTCAATTTGTAACGTTTCCATGTGTAGTTTCATGTCATAGACAGGAAATGGACAGTGAACACCAGTAATACTTTACTTTTCCATAGAGCATTAATCAGCGGGTTTGTGCAACGGTTGGCAAAGTGTATACTCAAGCGAGATAGACATGTTTGCCTGTAGCTAAGCAGTGCACAAACACGAGCCACAGTGCTAAAGTCTGACAGTTAATACTGAGTCTATGTAACACACCTGCTGCTTAACTGACTTTGTGGCAGCATGAGTTAATGCATTGATACATTCTTGTTTGGGCCCAGATGGTACTGGTTTTGAATTCTGGTCTATCAAATGCATTTAATACATTTATTTAAACATTGATAATGCAATAACATGAATTCTTTGTAGTACATGTGTAGCTGTTAGCTGGCATAGCACAGTGGGGTTAAGCGGCATTGCATGGATGTAACCACATCATTTTGCAGCTACTCACAGTTGTTGCGCATTGGTGCGAGGTGCACACCTCTGCTCAAACATGGAGCCCAAAACGTGAAGGGATCCAATGCTTTGCAGCAACTTATGTGTGTTGTGGATGATTCTATTTTTTGACCAGATTAAAGTGCTGAAAATGGGGTAGATGGTGGTGAAATGGGGAGCAAGTGGGGGTGAACAAAAGGGAAAGCAGGACAGGAATGTGCAGGAGGGAGACAGGAAATAACCTCGGCTCTCCATTTCTTTAACACTGTAAACTGAAAATATGTACATAATATTAACTGAATTTGGACTGTCACCACCAGAAAGAGGGGTGACCACAATGCAATCATGTTTTACAGCCAACTGGACCAAATCAAGTGTGTCAAGAAGACACGTGTGCGAAATGGGGAGTTATGTATGCAATGATTTTTTTTTTTTTTTTTTTTGTGGGAAAGGTGCCCATTTATTTTTATTTGAAAGAGACAGAGAGAGAGAGAGAGAGAGAGAGAGAGAGGACTATTGGGGAAGGGACATAGGTATGTCTGGGTCAGGTAAGTTGGGTATGTGAGGAAGCAAATGCAAACAGACAAGACAAACAAGACAATACAGGGATGGTGATAGACACAAAAAAGGTTGGACCACCATTTTTTGGGTGAGGGTGGGGACATCCTAGGCCAATGGCTGTCAAGCTTGGTGATAGTGAGAACTGAGTCCTTACCCACTGGACTGTCATCGCTGTCACCTTACTCTGCAGGAGGCTGAAGTGCTTGATGTCTCCTCCTTCTCCTAGTATACAACATGAGGAAGAGTTGTCTCTCCAGCTGGCATAGGCATGCACCACCCTATGCACCATCCTTGACAATCCACTGCGAGAAATAGAGTGACATCAATACCTCCAGATAAGGAAGCTCAAGATCAGGTGCATAGAGTGGTGTGACATCAATACCTCCAGATAAGGAAGCTCAAGGTCAGGTGCATAGAGTGGTGTGACATCAATACCTCCAGATAAGAAAGCTCATGGTCAGGTGCATAAAGTGGTGTGACATCAATACCCCCCAGATAAGAAAGCTCAAGGTCAGGTGCATAGAGTGGTGATCCCTTACACTAACAATAACAAGAAAGTTTTAGAAGTAATTCCTAAGAATTGGAATATCCTATTATTAAATGAAAAGATAAAAGAGATTGTGGGAGAAAGACCGAGGATGTGCTATAAAAATGCAAAATCACTTAAGAGGCTACTCTGTTATGAAACACATAGTAAACTGAAAGTAACAAATTCAGTAAGGAAAGGTACTTTCTCATGTCATAGTTGTAATCAGTGTGGCTATATAGCCAACTGTAACACCTTTACCCACCCGGATACAGCACAAAGCTATACTTTCAATCATTATACAGATTGTAAGTCTAGGGATTTGGTGTATTTAGCAGTGTGTCAGAAATGCACCAGTTTCGATGTGGGTAAAACCTTAGGGAAAGAATCAGAGAACACTTATATGCATATGCCATCAACAAGTTGGATGAAAGAAATGCCTTAGCAAAACATGTTATACAGCATGGTACGAGTCATAGATTCACATTTATGGTATTAGAAACAATACATACAACAGTGAGACTAGGTAATATTAAGACTTATACAGAGAAACAGGAAGGCAGATGGATAATCAAGTTACAGGCAGATAAGGGCCATGGTTTGAATGAGAGAATTTCTCTAAAACCATTTTAGCAGATCGCCCTTTGGCTCACTAATAAAATGATAAATGATTAATCAGAAGTAGGCATTCTCATATAAGACACATGTATTTTATAGAATTATATACTGTAAAACAACAGTTTTTAGAATAAAATGTTATACATATATATATATATATATATATATATATATATATATATATATATATATATATATATGGGTCTACCTGACATGGTCGACAGTTCACATGGTCGACACTCATTTGGTCGACAGTTCATTTGGTCGACAAGCAGATTTGCCCCCTTCCCCAATGTTGTGCAACCCTGGAGTTGATATATATAGTTAGGGGGTGTGGGGGGCACAGCCCCCCACATTGGGGGGTGTGGGGGGCGAAGCCCCCCACCTAAAATGCTTGTCGATCATATGAACTGTCGACCAAATAAACTGTCGACCATATGAACTGTCGACCATGTCAGGTAGATCCATATATATATATATATATATATATGAGTTAGAAGTTATTTGGACATAAGTATATATAACCACTCCTACATTGTACATTTTATGTGGAGTATAAATTTGGGATTTTGATTATTTTGTTTTTGTACCTTTAAAACATTAATGAGTGTCTTAACTCAGAGAACAATTACATTGGTGTAACAGTTTTGAGCTATTATTTCAGAAGTTTTTATTACTTGTGTTTTAAAGTCTGATGAAGACCATGGTGGTGAGTGAGTTTGCTATGCATTGTCTTGTAGCCAATCCTAGGACATATTTAGCACACCTATATCTGCCTGCACCCACAGCAGCTGGTGGTTCCACCTCTGACTCTTCATCGGCCTGTGGCTGCAGTGGCCTTGGCATTGGTGGTGGGATGTATGCTCCTTCCCCTTGCTGATCCTGCTGAAGCTGTTTTCTCAGGATGATGCTGTGTAGCATGGCACATACAGTGAATATTTCAGTACATGTCCATGGATTGTACTTCAGGGCTCCCCCACATGTATCTAGGCATTAAAACATTGACTTCAGCAACCCAAACAAATGTTTTATGATGTTTGTAGGTTGAGTATGTGCATCATTATGGTATTATTCAATGGGTGGGTGTGCATTTCTGATGGTTGTCATCAGCCACAGTTCCAGTGCATAACCTGCACCCCCCAGTAAATGACCCTGTGGGATATCCCCTCTAGCAAACATCTGGTCAGTTGGGAGATGTGCCAGATATGTGAGTTGTGGTAACTGTCAGGATTGCCAGCACACACATTCAAGATGACTCCCTTGGCATTACACATGACTTGGCAGTTAATAGAGTGGTAGCCATTTCTGTTTATGTAGAGCCTACCCTGATCCTCAGATGGTGCCTTAATTTCTATATGTGTGCAGTCTATAGCACCCAGTACTTCAGGGTAATGTGCTACACAGTAGAACTCCTGCATATTTCTGTCCCTATCCTCAGGTGTACAGGGAAAATATATGTGGTCACTGGCATGTTGGAGCATAGTATTCAGGAATTGATGAAGGATCCTGGATGCTGATGCCTGTGACACCCCAGCATGTCCCCTGTTGGTCACTGTAAGGTACCTACAGCTAGGATTCTGAGTGCTGCACATACCTTTGTCTCCACTGGGATAGGTTCCCCTTGGTTGGTCCTGGCTCTGAGTTGAGGACAACAGAGGTTGCAGAGTTCCTGTAGTTTGTCTTTATCCACCCTGTAGTGCTCTACAATTTCCACATCATGGAGATTGTGACAATTTAAACAGGGCCTGAAAACTCTTCTCCTTCTAGGCCAAGGTCTATTGGTAGCAGCGGCATAGGCTTCAGCCTGTTGCACATACAAATGAATTAAAACAGCAGCAGACCCTAACATTCTTTCTGTGTAGACTCCTTTCCATGGCTATATTCCAAAAAAAGGTTTTGGAATTCACAAGAAAAATCAGCACTTAGTCTACATGCTTGCTTTATAGCTTGTTGAATAGCTCTGCCATGTTGGATTGGTTGATTAGCATGAAATCCAGCTGCTTATGATGTAATTAGCATGCCACATTGTTCACCTTGCTTATGCAGTGGTGCTCTTGTCTACACAGTGCTTACTGAATCTAAAACTTTGTGCTACTGTGTAGGGTTTATTAAATGTGGGTGACAGAGTACATCTGTGTCCTTGCCTTTTCTGATAAGACTAAAGGCCAGCAAAAACAATAAGCACTGCTGTTGAATCCCTGCTGATTATTTTTCCAAACCATCCTCCCATTCCTTGATATGCTTTTTAAACTTGGTGATTTTTAAGCTGTCAACCCTTATTGTAAATTGAGCTTGATAAGCTCCTCACTTTCTACACTGCTGTGGACATCTTGTATTATTTGTTTGGCTTTCGTTGTGCTTACTTTGAAAACAAAGTGCATTTTGTCTCTCATTATTCTACTGACTTACTTGCTTTGAATTCATTATCTTTCTAGCTGTTGGATAAGGTAGTGTATTTTTACACTCTAACTCTTTACTATGTTTTTATCTCAAAAGGACAGAGGATTATCCATCTAATGTCACTGAGTAGTAACCTGGTCTGTATAGGTTAGGGAAACACACTGATTCCTGCAAGTAGTTGTTTTATTGGCTGGAGGGCTTATTAATCAGCTTACCTTGTTTTTAGTGCCTTTATACATTCTGCACAATTGAGTGGCTATTGGCTTATTTTTACAAAGCAAAGTACTTTTATTGAGTAATCACACTTTTATAAGCTCTTTAAAGTACATTGCTGTTATACTGAATTACTTATTGCCTTTCCTTAGGTTTAAGTTTGTTTGTGGTAGCACTTCTCTCCGGACTCCCTTTCACTGTACTTTTACATCAGGAGGACTGGGAATTATTCATCTAGTGGCAGTAGGTGTTTGCTTGTCTATCTGAGTTGGGAGCACACAAAAAGGCTTTAAATTTAGTCTTTTTATTAGCCAGAGGGCTCAGTACTCAGTTTTCTGTATTTCTAGTGCTGGTATAAATTTGGCACATTTGCATAGAGTTGCTTGCAGTGCCAGTGCCCTTTACAGACACAAACATCTAGAAACACATTTTCCCTTTATTACTGCCCATAACTCAGTACTCTGTAAAGCAGTAAATATAGAGCAAATACCTTGCACGTTGACAAGCTTAGAGCAGCTAGTTTGCACATCAATTGGTGATACTGTTAGATTTAATACTTTTTAGCCTAGTCTGCCTCCAACCCTCTTCCAAAACAGTACTGTTAATATCCTTCTTTTAACTCCCATATGCCACACCCTTGTGGCTCACCAATTAGTGGACTGGACAACATGGATATGCAACTTCCTAATTTCTCTGCAGCCAGTCTTGTAGATATGCGTATCTAGAGACCATGTGGCAAATGGCTCATGGATACTGACAACCACTTAATCCTTAACTCATTCACTCCAATGGAGCTCAGGAATTTGCACTGTAACTTATTTATTTATTTATTTATTTATTTTATTTTATTTTACATTTGTTGACCGGGCTAGTCTAACTGGATATATGTCCATTTTCAGTAGAGGCCCGGGAAGATAAGCTCCTTGAAAAAAAAAACAAACACAGCAAATAACATATAACAACATCAGTCATATATACAATGCACATTACAGCTTAACACAGAGTTTTCAGAGAGGATAGAAAACATAACAGTGTAAAATGCAGGTACAATACAACATACAGGTACAATGGATAATAAGAAAGAGGCAGTTTATTGTATAATTATTTTAATAAATAGTTCTCCCAATAATAAGTATCCACAGCGGATGGAAATAATGTTATGTAGAGGGAGAGCAGTTAATGAGAAGTATGGGGTAGGCAGAGCATATTTGGGTAGATAGATAACCAGTCAGGTTTAGTACAGGGGCATAACCAGTGTGTTCTGAGGAAACGTTTCAGTCTGTTTTTGAAGCGTGATATAGAGGAAAGTGAGGAAAGGTCACCGGGAAGAAGATTCCAGGATTTTCCAACAGTATTAGAGAAGAGAGAGTCACCAGCCCTGTTGTTAAATAATGGATAGAGCCTTAGCCTTTTGACAGAATCAAATTATGTCCTCACATTTCAAACAGATGTTCATATCTCTGGAACCATAGTGGTTATGAAAGAAATATAAATGGCAAACTCTTCAGCACAAGTTATTTTTATAGTTGTAGTATTCTTTAGGTTCTAGGTCTTAAACTGAATGTTATAAGTCACAGTAAACACTATTACATTTGTAATATTTTTGTAAACAACTTACAATACCTCAGCAAACCAATCAAGCTACACACATACTATCAGCAGCATATTATTCATCTAGCTGAGAGCTTTCATATGAGGCTAAGGAGATTTGCCTGTGTTACTTGGTTGCTGAGATATTTAAAAAATGTGAAAATTATAGCTATATAAACTAATATAATAAAAACAACAGTTAATATTTATTTACCTTCACTAGACAGAGGTCAAATATTAATGCAACTGAGTTTGCCATTGTGTAAGCTTTAAGATGAAATCTTTTAAAACCTTGTACATAGCATGGTTTTAAAATTATTGATGCAAATATGAACAAGCAATATCTGACATCTAGAGACATCAGTAAGAGTTAACTGCAGATGCACATGGAGGCATCGCTCGGATCTAATGAGTTACAGGAATGGACACAATATGGGAGAGGTGTCCATACACAATATTACTGGAGGATAAACTCTCACATAAAAGCACACGTACGTTCTCAAAACCACCCACACAGCACTACCCATATATAGCACAAAACACATATAGACCAGCATACCCAAGCACTTAAATGCAATCTTCCTAAACAGAAAAGACATCCTAGAATACCAATCAGCAAAGATTATCCTCAGCACATGCAAAAGTATTGAACAAAATCAAACCTTAACAACATACATGCAGCCTCAATCAGTGAAGACCCAAATACAAAGCTCATGGGGCAAGCAAACCCACTTCTCAGAACTCTAGTCTTAAGGGACTTCATTGTAAGACATACTGATGCCTGTCTAACCAGGCTGAACAAGGAGAAGATAATGGTTCATCATAGGGGACTCCATTATAAGAGGTACTGATGTCCCTCTAGCCAGGCTGAACAAGGAGAAGGTAATGGTTCATCATAGGGGACTCCATTATAATAGGTACTGATGTCCCTCTAACCAGGCTGAACAAGGAGAAGATAATGGTTCATCATAGGGGACTCCATTATAAAAGGTACTGATGTCCCTCTAACCAGGCTGAACAAGGAGAAGATAATGGTTCATCATAGGGGACTCCATTATAAGAGGTACTGATGTCCCTCTAACCAGGCTGAACAAGCAGAAGATAATGGTTCATCATAGGGGACTCCATTATAAGAGGTACTGATGTCCCTCTAACCAGGCTGAACAAGGATTAGATAAATGGTTCATCATAGGGGACTCCATTATAAGAGGTACTGATGTCTCTGTAACCAGGCTGAACAAGGAGAAGATAATGGTCCATCATAGGGGACTCCATTATAAGAGGTACTGATGTCCCTCTAACCAGGCTGAACAAGGAGAAGATAATGGTTCATCATAGGGGGACTCCATTATCAGAGGTACTGATGTCCCTCTAACCAGGCCGAACAAGGAGAAGATAATGGTTCATCATAGAGGACTCCATTATAAGAGGTATTGATGTCCCTCTAACCAGGCTGAACAAAGAGAAGATAATGGTTCATCATAGGGGGACTCCATTATAAGAGGTACTGATGTCCCTCTAACCAGGCTGAACAAGGAGAAGATAATGGTTCATCATAGGGGACTCCATTATAAGAGGTACTGATGTCCCTCTAACCAGGCTGAACAAGGAGAAGATAATGGTTCATCATAGGGGACTCCATTATAAGAGGTACTGATGTCCCTCTAACCAGGCTGAACAAGGAGAAGATAATGGTTCATCATAGGGGACTCCATTATAAGAGGTACTGATGCCCCTCTAACCAGGCTGAACAAGGAGAAGGTAATGGTTCATCATAGGGACTCCATTATAAGAGGTACTGATGTCCCTCTAACCAGGCTGAACAAGGAGAAGGTAATGGTTCATCATAGGGGACTCCATTATAAGAGGTACTGATGTCCCTCTAACCAGGCTGAACAAGGAGAAGATAATGGTTCATCATAGGGGACTCCATTATAAGAGGTACTGATGTCCCTCTAACCAGGCTGAACAAGGAGAAGATAATGGTTCATCATAGGGGACTCCATTATAAGAGGTACTGATGTCCCTCTAACCAGGCTGAACAAGGAGAAGATAATGGTTCATCATAGGGGACTCCATTATAAGAGGTACTGATGTCCCTCTAACCAGGCTGAACAAGGAGAAGATAATGGTTCATCATAGGGGACTCCATTATAAGAGGTACTGATGTCCCTCTAACCAGGCTGAACAAGGAGAAGATAATGGTTCATCATAGGGGACTCCATTATAAGAGGTACTGATGTCCCTCTAACCAGGCTGAACAAGGAGAAGATAATGGTTCATCATAGGGGACTCCATTATAAGAGGTACTGATGTCCCTCTAACCAGGCTGAACAAGGAGAAGATAATGGTTCATCATAGGGACTCCATTATAAGAGGTACTGATGTCCCTCTAACCAGGCTGAACAAGGAGAAGATAATGGTTCATCATAGGGGACTCCATTATAAGAGGTACTGATGTCCCTCTAACCAGGCTGAACAAGGAGAAGATAATGGTTCATCATAGGGGACTCCATTATAAGAGGTACTGATGTCCCTCTAACCAGGCTGAACAAGGAGAAGATAATGGTTCATCATAGGGGACTCCATTATAAGAGGTACTGATGTCCCTCTAACCAGGCTGAACAAGGAGAAGATAATGGTTCATCATAGGGGACTCCATTATAAGAGGTACTGATGTCCCTCTAACCAGGCTGAACAAGGAGAAGATAATGGTTCATCATAGGGGACTCCATTATAAGAGGTACCAATGTCCCTCTAACCAGGCTGAACAAGGAGAAGGTAATGGTTCATCATAGGGGACTCCATTATAAGAGGTACTGATGTCCCTCTAACCAGGCTGAACAAGGAGAAGATAATGGTTCATCATAGGGGACTCCATTATAAGAGGTACTGATGTCCCTCTAACCAGGCTGAACAAGGAGAAGATAATGGTTCATCATAGGGGACTCCATTATAAGAGGTACTGATGTCCCTCTAACCAGGCTGAACAAGGAGAAGATAATGGTTCATCATAGGGGACTCCATTATAAGAGGTACTGATGTCCCTCTAACCAGGCTGAACAAGGAGAAGATAATGGTTCATCATAGGGGACTCCATTATAAGAGGTACTGATGTCCCTCTAACCAGGCTGAACAAGGAGAAGATAATGGTTCATCATAGGGGACTCCATTATAAGAGGTACTGATGTCCCTCTAACCAGGCTGAACAAGGAGAAGATAATGGTTCATCATAGGGGACTCCATTATAAGAGGTACTGATGTCCCTCTAACCAGGCTGAACAAGGAGAAGATAATGGTTCATCATAGGGACTCCATTATAAGAGGTACTGATGTCCCTCTAACCAGGCTGAACAAGGAGAAGATAATGGTTCATCATAGGGGACTCCATTATAAGAGGTACTGATGTCCCTCTAACCAGGCTGAACAAGGAGAAGATAATGGTTCATCATAGGGGACTCCATTATAAGAGGTACAGATGTCCCTCTAACCAGGCTGAACAAGGAGAAGATAATGGTTCATTGTAGGGGACTCCATTATAAGAGGTACTGATGTCCCTCTAACCAGGCTGAACAAGGAGAAGGTAATGGTTCATCATAGGGGACTCTATTATAAGAGGTACTGATGTCCCTCTAACCAGGCTGAACAAGGAGAAGATAATGGTTCATCATAGGGGACCCCATTATAAGAGGTACTTATGTCCCTCTAACCAGGCTGAACAAGGAGAAGATAATGGTTCATCATAGGGGACTCCATTATAAGAGGTACTGATGTCCCTCTAACCAGGCTGAACAAGGAGAAGATAATGGTTCATCATAGGGGACTCCATTATAAGAGGTACTGATGTCCCTCTAACCAGGCTGAACAAGGAGAAGATAATGGTTCATCATAGGGGACTCCATTATAATAGGTACTGATGTCCCTCTAACCAGGCTGAACAAAGAGAAGATAATGGTTCATCATAGGGGACTCCATTATAAGAGGTACTGATGTCCCTCTAACCAGGCTGAACAAGGAGAAGATAATGGTTCATCATAGGGGACTCCATTATAAGAGGTACTGATGTCCCTCTAACCAGGCTGAACAAGGAGAAGATAATGGTTCATCATAGGGGACTCCATTATAAGAGGTACAGATGTCCCTCTAACCAGGCTGAACAAGGAGAAGATAATGGTTCATCATAGGGGACTCCATTATAAGATGTACAGATGTCCCTCTAACCAGGCTGAACAAGGAGAAGATAATTGTTCATCATAGGGGCTCCATTATAAGAGGTACTGATGTCCCTCTAACCAGGCTGAACAAGGAGAAGATAATGGTTCATCATAGGGAACTCCATTATAACAGGTACTGATTTCCTTCTAACCAGGCTGAACAAGGAGAAGACAATGGTTCATCATAGGGGACTCCATTATAAAAGGTACTATAGGGGTAGCAAGAGCCTTTGCCAATATCCGAAAGCCCAGGGGTGACAGGTGCAAGCCGTCCCTAGTGAAGCATCGTGGCTTGTCGAGCATATCATCCCAAGCTGACAGGCATTGGATCCCCTTTGAATGACACCAATACTTAAGCCAGTTGTTGAAATTGATCATCTTGTCTTCATATTGTGGCATCATTCTTGGTGAGGGTAAAATGCTACTCAAGATCAGGGTCATACCAGCCTGGGCTACATGCTCAGAGAGCTCCTTTATGTCTCTTTTCATTTAGTCCAGGGAGGTACATCTCAGGTCATTCACACCAGCATGGACAATGACTGAGTCATATTTGTACTTGCCTTGGAGTGACCTGAGTGCTTGTGTTATGTGGCGGATCCTAGCTCGACAGGCTGCTCACCGTGACCCTCTCCTTGTTCAGCCTGGTGAGCGGGACGTCAGTGTGCCTGATGATAGAGTCACCTATTACAAGTGTATCAGGTGTGTTGTTTAGTCTTAAGGGCTGTGACTGTTAGGCACACTGGCTTTGTGAGATATGTGTTGCACGTGTTTTGTTTTGGGGTAGCGGTTGCTTGGGTGTCTGCTTTGGAGGTCTCTGCTGCTTAGGCAGATCTTTATTTAGAGCCTCCGAGTATGTTTTTGTGTGATTATGTGTTTGGTTTGCTGTCGCGGTAGGTCTATGTGAGACTGGAATTGTAGTGAGTGTGGTTTCCTTCTCCTCCTGACTGGTTATGCCAGTACTGAGTTGAGAGAGCTTAGCCTCCAGTTTGGCTATATGGTTGCATCTCTCACATGTGTTGGAATTTGTTGAGAGGAGGAGAGGGTTGTCTGTGTACATGAGGCAGTTGTAACATTACCTAAAGATTCCCAGATTCACCAGCTGGACCGGAGAGGAGATTGACAACTGACCTTTGGACATGCTAAAATAATATTGGGAATTCCATAATAATTGAAAACAAGGGCCAGTGGGGAGTGAGGGTGTAGTGCTTTTTAATTTTTAGTGCTGACTTATATAATTGCTTTAGTGAGCAAGTGCCAGGTAACTTAAGTGCAATGTGTTACAGGTAACTTAAATGCAAAAATGGCAAACAGTAACTTTCTTTCAAGTGAAACAAGGAAATAAGTACAGTAAGCAATGCAGATATCACTAGTGATCCACAGAAGCGCTGAGAAGCCGCATATTAGGTGGAATTAGCGTTCCAGGGAAATAACAAGCAAACAAACAACAAGCATATAAACAAAGCTAGATTCAGCAGGCCTGGATCTAGTCTATGCTACAGCAAACAAGGTCTACCAATTTTAGTAAGATACAGTTCAAATATTCAGGCACTATAAACCTTTAACCAGAAATTCCCAGCTCAGAAGGGCAGAGTCCAGCCTCTTCTCCCACAAGAGTGCAGACCACGAACCTTCTTAATGTAAAATAACTGGCCTGAAGCCCAAGTGCTTAAACCAGAACTAATACACTTTAAGAATAACAGACACTGGGCTCTCAATCAGCAGTTCCCAACTTAGAAGGATGAAAGCTACCTGTCCTGCCACCACAGTGCATGCCACAAACCTTCCTAATGTAAAACAACTGGTCTGAAGCCCAAGTGCTTAATCCAAAAGACTTAGAATGATAGCTACACTTTAATCAAGTTACTACCAAGCAGTAATAAATACAATTGAATACTTTAGAGAATGCAATTCTCATAGTGGTGTGTGTGTGTGTGTGTGTGTGTGTGTGTGTGTGTGTGTGTGTGTGTGTGTGTGTGTGTGTGTGTGTGTGTGTGTGTGTGTGTGTGTGTGGTTCTAGTGGCAGGTGTGTAAATCCTAAACAACAAATGTGCTGTGCCTACTTCTGCTGAGGAGAAAACTTTAACTTTGGACACAACTTCTTCTGCATTATCCCACTTTTAATAAAAAAACACCCTCTCTGTAGCACAAAGATGAGGTAATTCTGTAAAAAGTGCACTCTGCCCCCTTAATAGTCAAACATCTGTGATGCTTGCAATTAACAGTGTGATCTACAGATCTATAACTAGGAAAGTACAAACATACTGTATCAACTTTCACTTAGGGCAAGATTTTAACATGGGAAAGGACTACCCCATCTCCATATCCTACTTTTACCAGAAACACCTTTTCTGCATCACACTGGTGATGTCATCATCTCAAAAGTACACTCTCAACCCTTACAAGTCAGACTTATCCTGTGTCACTTGTAGCTAATTCTGTGTTCTATAGATTGCGTATGTGATGACCCTCCACTGGACCAATAATCAAGGAGCCTCAATCCTCACCACTGCCAACAGTGGGGAACGTGGTATTTCCAGATGCAGCTCTCTGCATCAAGTGCAATTTAAGAGCACACAGAGACCACAGTCAGTCTGTAGCTGGTTTCTCCCTCTTCCTCCAGATCCTCAGTAAGACTGACCACTGGCACAGCTACAGAGTTGAGAACTCAGCTAAGTGACCAAGCCAAGACCTCCAGCACCCTCTCTGTCCAACCAGTGCTTCATTTCCCTGCCCAAGAAGATGATATGCACACTCTGAGGATTGATATACACACAAACACACACACACACACACACACACACACACACACACACACACACACACACACACACACACACACGGAAAAGGCTGTCATAGATTTACTAGCTATGACTCTTTCTTCCCAGACTATAAAAGTAGTTTCCACTGCCACCAGTCATTTCTTATCAGCTACTTTAAGATCCTTAACAAAGGGTGTCCAATCTTCCCAATTCTAACTTCCTGGGTCCTGTCTGTGAGCCAATTGGCTATCCACCGTGTGACATACCAGTCTGTATGTAACCTCCTGAGTTTGTCAACAATGCCAAAGTGAGGGGTTGTGTCAAATGCCTTGGCCGGATCAAGGTAGGAAGTGTGAACAATTTTACCCTCATCCATTGCTTTGGTGACCTTCTCAAAGAAGTTCACCAAGCTGAGTAGGCATGATCTGCCCCTGGCAAAACCAAACTGTGTTGGATCCAGTGTCTGGATGTTTACTATATCTCTATTGATCATCTCCATGATAATTGTTTCCATGGCTTTACATATAAGACTAGTGAGACTTATGAGTCTGCAGTTTCCAGGGTCTGTAGATGGCCCCACAGGGATGACTGTTGCCTTTCACCATTCAGGAGGCATGAAACCTGTTTGGAGGCTACAGTTAAATTGTAATTCCAGAGGCCCTGATAGGTCATGTTTCATGCTATTTAGAAGGCATCCTGGGATATTGACTGGGCCCATTGATGCAGTGTTCTTTGTGTTAGAGAGAGCATTAAGGACCTGTTCTCTAGTGATAGTAGGGGGAGTTATATTTGATGATATTTACTGAGGGAAGGTTGAGAGGGAGAGAGGGGTAAAGTTGGAGCTGACTTTATCAGTCAGGAGGTTTGCTTTGTCTTCTGGCTCAGTAAAGATGCCTCCATTTACAATGAGCTCTGCACACAATTGTATATTGCTTTTGAGATTGCAGACATAGCTAAAGAATGTTTTGTGGTTGTATTTGGCCTGGGAGGCCAAACTTACTTCAAATGTACTTTGGTAGACTTTATTTGTCCTTTGAGTTGTTTGTTTAGTTTGATGAGAGTGCTTTTATCTGGCTAGGTGCTGCACCTCTTAATTTTTGCCATGATTTTCTTCCTCCGGTTATACAGCCTATTGATTTTGTGATTCCACCAGGGTGGCTTCTTTTTTGAGTTAGTTCTGTACTTCTTCCTGGTGGGTACAGCTGCCTCTATGCAGAGTTACTTGTACAGGGTTTGTGTGAACAGTTCTGCATACATAGCAGTGCTCTCATGGTTTATGGGGGCTTGAAATTTTGCCAGGCTCTCACTTAATAGCAGGAGGTTATCCTTAGAATAGTTCCTGAATATTCCATGTTTAGCTGGGGGCCCGGGATTTATTTTTACTTCAAAGGAGACCATTTTATGGTCTGACCTTACCAGGGAAGGCACTATAGTAAGGGGAGAGCAGCCCTCTCCCATATTAGTGAGGACCAGATCCAGTGTGGTTGCATCCCTGGTTGGTGTATTGACCATCTGGTCCAGGGAGTTTGTGTTTACAAAATCCAGGAATCTCTGTGCATGTACATTTGGTGTCGTATGTAATTCCCAGTTAATACTGAGGTAATTAGTCATCTATGAATATGGTATTGGGTTGTTTAGTTAGTGTTTCTAATAGCCGTATGACATCAAAGGAGAGTGATTTTAATGAGGAATGTATTAAGTTAAAATCTATGTTTAAAGAAAGAGGCTATCCCACTGACCTTATTGAGAGGATGGAAGATGAAGTTAGGAGAGGTAGACTAGATAAATTTAAACCCATTATAGGTGTTAAAAGTGATTTAGGGGGGATAACACAGAAGAGGGATAATTATGAAGGGGTGAACAACTTTGTAGTGGATTATAATAATGATGCAGTTAAGATTAAAAAAATATTAGAAGAAGAATGGAGGAGGTTTGGTGAAATTTCTGACCTTAAGGTGATTTTCGATGACCACTAAAATGCACATATCGAAAAGGTAGAAGCTTAAAAAATATGTTTGAAGGTAAAAAAGAAATAAAAAAGGGCAGGGGACAGAAAGTAGGAATGTTTAAATGTGGTAGGTGTTCCCAATGTCCTTATATTTATGGAAGAGATACTGTTTATGTAGTTAGCGGAGACAAGGTGATAGAAAGTAAATTCTTTGCTAATTGTGAAACATGTGGAATAGTTTATTTAGGGATGTGCAATCAATGTGATGCATTTTATGTAGGGAAACCTGAAAGAAAATTAAAAAATAGAATTTATGAGCATTATTATGAAATAAGGACAAAATGTATTAGTAATGCCTTCTATAGGCATATTTTAAACTGTCAGGAAGCCAAATTTATTTTTTTTGTACTGGAAGTAGTGGATAAAGATGTAAGGGGTAGGCCATGGGAGACCACCATTGAGTACAAGGAACTATTATGGCAACTTTCACTAGAAGCAAATAAGTTTCCAGGTCTTAATGATGCAATTTCCCTGCTTCCCGTTTTAAAGTTAAGATCAGCCAAACTGTAAGTTTAGCGAGGTATATTGCATCATAGAATGCTATAAAGTTATAAAATATATGTTTTAGATGTATCAGATTAGTATTTATTGCATTTCTTGACAGTATAATGGTTCATATGAAATATTCAGTTTAAATGTTTTTATGCATGGTAGTAGAAGGATTGTGCGTGTGAAATTAAATTTTGACACTAGATGGTGCTATTTATGTGTTGATTTTTATTAAGATGAAAGGATTTTTAATGATGTATTTTGATGGAATATATAAAGTTTTTTAAGGTAATATTTTATTTTAAAAGCTATTGTATAGTATTAATTTTGAAATAAGTATGTTGAATGTCTTTTATTGTAAATGTTTAGGATGCTTTTAAAAATGGAGTTAATTTAATTATTTAATTGTTTTATTGAAGGTGTTGATTGATTAGAATAAGTATAAAAAGCTGGGTATTATACGGGTATGCATTTCCATCTGAGGAAGTCATCGCAGATGAAAACGCATTGTAGCAGTGAATTGCGTTAATGTTCTAGTGAATTTGTGGGCTGAAAAGTCATCTGTGTTTGTGCTTATCGGACCTGTGGACTGTATATGTTCCGGTGATGTATGGACTGTAAAGTTACGTTTGTTCGTGTATTTGGAACTGTGGACTGAAAAGTCAACCTTGTAATAAAGTGTGTGCTGAAATACGCAATTTCAGTACTTTTGCCTCTTTAGACTACTTTTTGGTGATTTGCTAGTGTTTCTAATAAGTTTAAATGCATGGTATGGGTTTCCTGGGTCATAGAGGGAGTCCTACAGCTTGCAAGGAAGTGGTATTGAATATTGCCTGTGGTGATTTGAACATGGAGCAGCTCAAGTGCATTGTCTTGTTTGACCAGACTTGAAGTATATTTATCTTTGATGTAAATTGAGACACCTCCACCTTTAGTCCTTGCCTGTGAAGTAGCTGGCCTAAATGTGTGGAAGGCATTATAACCTTGCACTGTTGGTGTGCTCTCTGTGGCTTTATACCATGTCTCAGTGATTGCACAGATGTCAGCTTTGTCTAGGGTAAAGAGAACTTCTAAGGAGTGGAGTTTTTTGTTTAGACTCAGCATTGAGCAGTAATACCTTTAGATTTTCTTGGTTTTGATTTGTTATGTCAGAAGTACTTTCAGTTTAGCATTGTCTAAAAAAAAGGGACTATGATGGAAGACAATGTTTTAGCTAATATTCGAAAGCCTAGAGGGAAGAGGTGCAGACCATCCCTGGCAAAGCAGTGTGGTCTGTTGACCATCTCCTTCCATTCTGACAAATATTGCACCCCCTTAGAATGACTGTAGAAACTAAGCCAATTATTAAAGTTAGTCATCTTATCTTCGTATTGTAGCATCATCCTTGGAGAAGGTAAAATGCTGCTCAATCCTAGGCTCATACCAGCCTGTGACACATATTCTGAGAGCTCCATGATGTCTTTCTTCATATAGTCTAGGGAGGTATGTCTCAGGTCATTTACTCCCACATGGACTAGGACTGGGTCATATGGGTAATTATGGTCCAATGACCTGAGTGCCTGTGTAATTTGGCTGATCCTAGCCCGTGATAAGCAACTGACTGTGAAATTCTCCTTATTCAGTCTGGTGAGAGGGACATCAGTGTGTCTAACGATGAAGTCTCCAATGACTAGAATGTTGTATTGTGTGGAGGCTTGCTTATGGGTTTACAGGTACAGGCTCCATGAGAAGTAGCTCTATGTGTTGATGTGGGTGTTGTTTTGAAAGAGTGCATTTAGGGCTGCTGAGGGTATTTGTTATGAGTACTTTGTCTAGGAGGTCTTTGTGGTTTAGGAAGGTTACATTTACGTGCTTCAGCATATGTGAGTCTATATGTCTGCTTTGAATTGTGGGTGATGGGTGCAGCATGTGTATTACTGACGGCTTTATTGACATTAGGAGTACTTTTATGTGAGAGCTTTGCCTCCAGTGACATTGTGTAAATACATTTCTGACATACCATATCAGTTTGTCTGAGAATTAACTGGTTGTCAGTAAACATGAAGCAATTTCAACATTGCCTCAGGATGCCCATATCCACCAAGCCAGTAATGGTGTCAGTAGGAAAGTTCATATCCATGGCAACAGACCCTTTTTTATTGATTAGACAGTTGGAGTGAGAATTTCAATCACTGTCTGGAGTATCTGGTTTGCAACTTTGGGGACAGTGCTTGTCACTGCAAACTATTTGTTCTGGGTGCAAGTAGGTATTGGAGAAATTTCAATTGTGCTTTTATAGGAAAAATGTCACTCAAGGTGTCTGAGTCTATACAGAGCACTGCCAAACACTTGAGGGGAAACTAGTATGTAGACCCTTAAAATTTAAGGATGAGGTATTTAGGCAGATATTCTGAAGTTAGAAACAAATCATGCAGTTGTTAGAAAAATCTATACATGCTGCTTAGAAAATATATTTACAATGTATGCTGCTTAGAAAATATGTTTACAATGTATGCTGCTTGGGAAAATGTGTATTCAAACATTCAAACACATATAAGTTGTGTGGTCAAATATATAGAGAAATGTGTGCTTTAGTTAGGAATAAATGTACTTAAATCCATAATAGAGAACAAAGTTTATGTAATGCATTTAATTCTGTCTTACTAGAATAATAGTAGAAATAAACCTGCATATTATTGCTTGAAGCACAAGCTGCAGTGTAATCAGAAATTTGGCCTTGGCAGCGTGCAAGCACAGCCTGGCTCATGTCTTTCAAGTAAAGATTATTTTGCAAAGTTAGAAAATAATAAATCTGTTCGCATGTGTATCTTCTTCCTGCTTCCACCAGAAGAATAGCCTTGTGCCACTATCAGAGATAGTGCCCAGCTGGTGAACAAGAAAGACAAAGAGAGGCATTAAAGAAGACATACATCTATTGTATTCGAACTAATCAAAGAGCCTTGAATTGGCTACATCCTCAGGAGGTCATCGTGACTGACCAGGTGCTTGCAAGGCTGTAACATTCTCATGGAAAAAAGACTTTTTGAAAAACACAATCTCAGCACTTTTACTATGATGTAAAGACCCTGTCACTGACCACGCCAGTGAGGTGGGCAAAACTGATAATGACATATATAAAATGGTGCCCTCTGTCAATAAAGTTAGACAAAATTCTGTACAAGTTTGTGTATGGTTTTGCCTCCTAATGTACATTAGAGTTTAAGATACTCGAGTTCTCCTGCATTATTGTTTGTTATTGATTGACATTGTTTTTGAATAACTCAATGATTTTTACAGTCTGACTCTAACAAATTTATTTAACATTTTGGTCCTAATCGAATTCCCTTGGTAAGCTGCAGGTCACAGAGTGCATGAGTGCTAATAAAGGAGATGCTGCCGAAAAGAATGGTGCTTCTTAAAGTGAAAAGACCTCCGACTGAATTGTTGTGTGTAAAGAGGCTGTCCACTTTCTTATCTGTGGCTGAAAAGCGGAAGACTGGGCACCAAGGAAAACAATAAAAGCAGGAGGCTCAGGTAAGAAGAATTTCCCTCTTTGTCTTTGTTTTAGATCAGGGACCAGGTTACACTGTGCTATTGCTAAGGTTTGTGATAGCAGGGAGAGAGAGTCGAAGTATTGTATCTTGAGTCATAGATCAGGGAATAACAAAGCAAAGTAAACAGTCATTCTAGACACTACTGTGGATATGGGGAAATAAGATACCACGTGGTACAAGAGAAGGGTTACGTAACAGTCTTTTTAAGACATGGGAAATCAGTGCACTAAGAAATCACGAGATCCGCCCTAACGGATAAATTAAAGCATATGCAATTGCAGTAAGCAGATAATGTGAGATATTTTGCAAAATGTGTTAACAACTATAAATTTGATAGTAAACTAGATAAACTTTCACTAGTTAAACTCCTTAAACAAGCTTTAATCTGATGCAGGGCGTCAGGCAAAAGAAAAACAGCACCAACTAGGCATACCTCAAGCACATAGGTGGATTGAGGAAGCAAATTGTAAAAAAAAAACAGAAGCTTAAAAAATTCTGAAACATTTTTAGACAACAGAGTAAAAGGTCTAACAGACAAAATCTCTGAAAAATGAAAACTTAGAGCAGACTGGACTTGCATTAATTAATGCATACAACAGGGAAATGAGACAGTAGATGGATATTATGCTAGATCATTAAAATGCTTAAAACAACAATTAAAATATACATTTTTAAAAGGTTGCATTGCCTCTGTTAGTAGTTTTATTACAAGGCATATGATAAATCACTGAACAAGCAGGCTGCAAGCCTTACTTGAGTATGCTAGACGTACTGAAAGACACCTTAATAGTAAAAAGAAAAAAAGGGGCACAAGTCTTCACTGCTGAAGACGGAGCTGAAGTATTTGTATTACAGTCAGGTAAAAAGGGCATCTAGCTAGGGACTATAAACAAAATAAGAAAGCAATGACAGAAGAAAAAGGAGATGTGGACTGACTATATGATAGTGATAATAACCAAAAATCATCAGGAAAGGTTAATAAACAAAAGAAAATGTGAATGTAGTAGAGGGAATAGAGGAAGTACAAACAGATGTAGAGAATAAAATGAAAATAAAATTTTAGATTTAGCATTGTTGAGCCTGGAGCTCTACCTAGCAAATACAAAACCAGAAGTAACACTTCTGGTGGAGGGAAGAAAGGTCAAATTCCTGTGTGACTCAGGAGCTTCACGGAGTTTGATACACCCTCCAAGTTACCAAAGCATTCTAAATCACCTGATTATATATTAGTAAAAGCAGCAAATGGACAGCTATACAGGGAACCACTTTCCCATAATATAGCAATAACTGACCCTGTTTCAGGTATGACTCAGAAAAGTAAAATTGTAGTTTCTGCAAAAATATCCAGTAAACTTACTGGGAAAAGACCTTGTGCAGATATTTGGCATAGCAGTAGTTCCTACCATGCAGGGTATGGAAGCACAAAGACAAATGAATGCTCTTGTGGTGTGATCAGAGGGTGAAGCCTATTATTGGTACAGCCAGGACCTAGTTATGATTGGTCCAGGGGCAGTAACCAAAGAACTGATAAACGTAGCTATCAGTAAGGTACCCTCCCTTGACACAGATCAGCAGCACTTGTTACATTGTACTCCATACTACTGTAGCACACCAGGACCTAATAAAAAATATAAGTAAAAATCCTGCTGACAAATTAATATTACAAACTTTATGCTGGGATACTGAAACAGTGTAGTAAGCTGTTCATTACCTCAGGAGTTCATGAGATTGTATAAGTCCAATAGACTGCCACATGTCAGCTTGACAAAACAAAAGTGTTAAATGGGCAGACTTAGAAAAAAGGGTAACAAAATGGGAAAACAGACTGATTTAAAAATGTCAGGACAAGGAATATAAAAACAAAACTGAATTGGTTGACACAGACACATACAGCTGTACACTTGCAATCTAGTAAGGACAGCTGATTAGCATTTAAAAGAAAAGGCCTTGTGTAAAATTCCAACAACTCTGTGGTCAACAGGCAAGTTAAATGTAGGGCTTATTCAAGCAGCAGGACCAGTTACAATTACCCCAAAGTCAGCTTTTAGACCACAGAAAAAACAATACATTTTGGGAAAGAATGCAAAAGTAAAAATTAAGCCTATAATAAGCAGCATTACTCAAAAAAGGAGTACTGGTAGAAACTCCTGATTCACCATGTGATACACCCCTATTTCCTGTTAAACAAAAGCAAACGGGGAATGGCAGATGGTACAAGATTTATAAGCTGTGAATAATGCAGTAATACCTAAAGTGCCAGACCCACATACCTTGTTAAATGATTTAAAGCCACAACAGAAGTATTTTACTGTGGTAGATATAAGCAATGCTTTCTTTTCAATACCTATACATCCTGATAGTCAATATTGGTTTGCATTTACATTTCAGGGTAAAAGGTATACATATACTCGACTACCACAGGGATATTGTGAGAGCCCAATAATATTTGCACAAAAAATGGCTAGCAACCTGGCAGGGTCTACCCCACCAGAAAGTAGTCAAATTTTACTTTATTGAATACAGTAGCATTGTTAAAATTTTTAGTAATACAAGGACACAAAGTAAACAAAAGTAAGTTACAACTTTGGGAAAAAAAACACAGGTTAAATACCTGGGATATGTGATATTCAATAAAGATAAAATACTAGATAAGGGGAAAAAAAAGGGAAAAACAGCAATTTTGCAAGCACCCAAACCAACAACTAAAAAGAAATGATGTCTTTTCTTAGGTACAACTAATTTTTGTTGGAACTGGGTACCAAATTATTTTACAATGGAAAACAAAAGCAGAAATGGCTTTCTGCAGGTTGAAGCAGTTAATAGCTTCTTCATTAGTTTTAAGACTTCTAAGTTATCACAAACGTTTTTTTTAGACCATAGATTGTAAGCAATGGTACATGACATCAGTATTAAAGCAACAACATGGGGATAAGCAATGCCCCATAGCTTACTATTCATCACAGTTAGACCCAGTGGTGCAATCTTTGCCTCACTGTGTACAAGCAGTAGTTGCAGCAGCAATGGCAGTACAGGCTTCAGCCTCAGTGGTGTTATTCCACCCTCTCACATTGAGAATGCCTCATGCAGTTGCAATAATTCTGCCACAAGAAAAGTTGCATACCTTTCTCCTGCTAGACATCTTTCATGTATGACCATACTGCTGAGTCAACCTCATATAAACAGTTAGCTTTACCTAGACAAGATCTTACAGATATGCCCTTGAATAATGCTGAGGTGACATATTACGTGAATGGCTCATGCAGAAGGGGTCCTACAGGGAAAATCTGGTGGGGTATGCAGTAGTTACAGACACTAAAAATTTAAAAGCACAAACTTTGCCACACAACTTGTATGCTCAAGCAGCAGAACTGGTAATTTTGACAGGAGCATGTATTTTAGTAAAAGGCAAAAAGTAAACATATATACTGATAATCAGTATGCTTTTTCTACAGTGCATGTGTTTGCACAATAATAAAGAAAATAGAGGGATGATTACATCCAGTGAAAAACCTATTAATCATGCAATTTATTTTGGAGCTATTAGAATCTATTCAGTTGCCTACCAAAGTAGCTATTTGTAAATGTGTAGCTCATACAAAACAATAGGATAAAATTTCGATGCAGCTGCAAAGCAAGCAGCCTCAGACTCAGAAACTTTATTTTTTAATGAAAAATTACAGCCCTTTGAGATTTTAGATTTAGACATGTTAAAAACAATGCAAATGCTTACTACAAAAGCAGAAAAACAAAACTGGGTAAAACAAGGTGCAATTTTGAAAATGGACTGTACATTTCCAAAGGAAAAAAAAAACAACAATATTACCGTCTAATTTATTTAGATATGCAGCTTTGTTGAGCAATGGGCAGAGCCATGTCTCAACAGGGGGGATGGTACAGTTAGTAAATAAAATATTCCAAACATATGGATACATAAATTATACAATAAAATTTTGTGCAGCTTGTCATACTTGTAACAAGCACCATGCACAAGGAGCATTTAAAACAAGCAAGGAGTTTCCTACACCACCATATCCATTCCATACTATTTGTATGGACTTCATAGAGTTGAATAAATGTGAAGGAAAGAAATACTGTTTAGTGATCATAGATATGTTTTCAAAATGGGTAGAAGCTTTTCCAACCAGGAATCGAATGCAGCAACAGTGGCAAAGGCCCTAGTAAAGGAAATAATTCCTAGATTTGGCATACCGGAAAGAATCTATAGTGGCAATGGGACATATTTTGTCAATCAGACAATTCAACAACTTGGGAGATTTTTGGGTTTTCCTTAAGGAATCACTGTGCTTACCACCCACAGTCAGCAGGACTGGTGGAGAGGTACAATGGGATTTTAAAAAAACAAGTTAAGAAAGTTAATGAGTGAGACTCAGAAGAATTGGATTTGCTGTTTACCTCTAGCATTGCTGAGCATGAAAACAGTAACAAATGTAAAGGGTTTGATCCCTTTAAAGTAGTATTTGGAAGGGCATATTATGTGCCTCAGTAAAAAGCCCTCATGCCTGCAGAGCTGGAGGCTGACGGTTCACTAGCTAATTATATAAAGAAACTGTTATAAATAAATCTGTTTTGCAGTTTAACTCTTTTTCAGACAAAAGAACTTTCAGCTGAATAAAAACTTTGTGACTGATACACAAGGGCAAAATGGCCAAGAGTAAAGAAAACAAAAAAGCAGAGCAACCCAAGAACTATAGCATAATTATTTTAACTGTGCATTTGTTAACTATAAGTGTGACAATTTTTCTCTTATTGTGGTTTTTCCTGCACTCAACCACACAAGTGAAAGTGAAAAGACGTGATGAACTGTTTATAAACTGGCATCCAAACTTTAACACGTACCTGGCCATGAAGCAAGTGTATACAGAAACTATGCACATTTCAAATTGCTGAGTTTGTACAGCTATACCAACAACATATAATAGACTTTAAGGTCCTCTGTCCCTCTGGGGATAAAATGAGACTTTGGAAAGTTTTTTATACAGAAACTGTGAGATCACAGGACAAAATTGCTTTATTTATACCTGTTCACACAAAAAGGAGTTGTATGTCTCTACAAAGTAATACCCTCCAGGTGGGCTGGAGTAATGGTAATATAACAATGTCTTATAAATGTTACATTAAAGTCAAAAGTGGGGTACTGTTTGTAATACTAACCATGATTCATATCTGAGTTCAATAAAAACTACATTAAATGCAGTATGTGACAATCCAGTCTTAACTAAGCAATTGTCTATTAAGAATAGAAAAATGTTTCATGCAGGGATAACACGTATCAGTACCAAAGTAATGATTTTATTTGTGGGAAAAAGGCATATAAATGGTTACCTGAGAATTGGTCCGCAGTTGTTTTTGGGTTATCTGGTTTTAGCAATAAGACATACTGCAGAATTACCTTTGGGTAAAATATGACGTAAGGAAAACAGCTCGAGAATCTGAAGGTCCAGTGAAAAAAAAAACCTGTGAATCCAGTTGGTAAAATCGAAGCTGGTTGAAAAGGCCATAATTCAGTGAAAGACAAAAGTAAATTGACTCATATGAACTTGGGCAACAGTGTTATATCCAGGGCAGGAATACCACCAGCCTATGGAGCAGTCAAATCGATCTGGGAGCTGAGGAAGCTGTCAAAAGTCATGAGCAATGCAACTTTTTCCACCCTAGAATTGGTGACTAATGAACTGAATGCAATAAAACTGTTGTGCTACAAAATCGAATGGCTCTTTACTTCACCCTAGCGGCAAGAGGTGGTACACGAAGAAAAATGCTGTGCGACATTCCAGACAACCAACATGAAATCAATGACCACCTAGAGGTAATTCAGCAAGTATCAGCAATGACTAAACCAGGCCCAAACCCACTGACGGACTTTTTCCAGAATCTGTTTGGGGGGGTGGGGTTCCATCCTATTAAACATTTAATTGCTATTTGTGTGGGTATACTCCTAATAGGAACATGTGTTTACTGTGAAATTCCCTGCATGAAAAGATTAATCAAAAATTTGTTGATATATCTGCTACTGAAACTTTTTACCAAAGTGTTGAAATTAAAAGATTACTTTCAAATGATGCTTTTTCTGAAATATAAAACCAATGACTAACTTAACTGAAAGTCCTTGAAAGGAAAAGGCTGAGGAATGAAATAATATTGTTTATGTTTCAAATAGAATAAAATGCATTAACAGGAGGGAGAATGTTAGAAAAATCTATACATGCTGCTTAGAAAATATATTTACAATGTATGCTGCTTAGAAAATATGTTTACAATGTATGCTGCTTGGGAAAATGTGTATTCAAACATTCAAACACATATAAGTTGTGTGGTCAAATATATAGAGAAATGTGTGCTTTAGTTAGGAATAAATGTACTTAAATCCATAATAGAGAACAAAGTTTATGTAATGCATTTAATTCTGTCTTACTAGAATAATAGTAGAGATAAACCTGCATATTATTGCTTGAAGCACAAGCTGCAGTGTAATCAGAAATTTGGCCTTGGCAGCGTGCAAGCACAGCCTGGCTCATGTCTTTCAAGTAAAGATTATTTTGCAAAGTTAGAAAATAATAAATCTGTTCGCATGTGTATCTTCTTCCTGCTTCCACCAGAAGAATAGTTTTGTGCGACTATCAGAGATAGTGCCCAGCTGGTGAACAAGAAAGACAAAGAGAGGCATTAAAGAAGACATACATCTATTGTATTCGAACTAATCAAAGAGCCTTGAATTGGCTACATCCTCAGGAGGTCATCGTGACTGACCAGGTGCTTGCAAGGCTGTAACATTCTCATGGAAAAAAGACTTTTTGAAAAACACAATCTCAGCACTTTTACTATGATGTAAAGACCCTGTCACTGACCACGCCAGTGAGGTGGGCAAAACTGATAATGACATATATAAAAATGGTGCCCTCTGTCAATAAAGTTAGACAAAATTCTGTACAAGTTTGTGTATGGTTTTTTGCCTCCTAATGTACATTAGAGTTTAAGATACTCGAGTTCTCCTGCATTATTGTTTGTTATTGATTGACATTGTTTTTGAATAACTCAATGATTTTTACAGTCTGACTCTAACAAATTTATTTAACAGCAGTACTTACTGAAAACAAAGAATTAGCTTGTTAAGAATGATGAAAAGAGGGGAGTCGCATGAATGGCTACTGCCTGGCTACTACTAATGCTGGTCTCAACACAGCTTCACTCTGTCAGGATACAATGCTCCTTTGCTTCTTCTCTCACCAGAAGCAAAATGTTAGCACCAATCCCAAGAACAGAAGCAGGCCATAGCCTGTTTGGTGATCTTCAGTCTTGTCCCAGGTGATGCAAGGGTCAATACGCTTGTAGCCTTTTCCTGGTAGATGCCTTGAATAGCAACTAGACCAATCAGGAACATTAAGCACAGACACTCATTCTCCAACCAGAAACATTCAGCAATCAATGCACTCTGCTCCTTCTCTCACCAGGACCAGAATATAAGCACAGATTCCAAGCTGTCACCTATAAAGTAGTTATTAGGCTTTCTGGTGATCAGAAGTCTGCAGGAAATAATGTCCCTGTACTCATCTCAGCAGGAGAAAACAGAAGCACTAATTCCTAGATGACCACTGAGAGGCAGAATGTGGGTCTCCAATAGCTGGTGGTCTTGCAATAGATGTTTAAAGGTAAGATGAAAAAAATGGTTTATCCTAAACACTGCAGTGTACACTAAACAGTTAGACATGAAAGTAAGTAACAACATTTAGCTTTCAAAGTAGAGAGCCACTATTTTTAAAAGAGCAAGGTAGATTGAAAGGGGGTGGGCACTTTTGTATTCTGGTACTATGGAATACAGTGGGATAGCCAATAAATTTAAATAGTTGAAGGAGAGTAATTTCACAAAATGATAATCACAAAAATATGTCATTTGTGAATATCACAAAATGATATTCACAAATGACATATAATTATTTACAAAATTCCAGCTAGCTGTGCTGGCAGTACCTACTTTTGTCACAGTGTAGTTAGCACCTTTCTAAGCACTGTTAATATCAGGTCTCACACTAGGCACTGAGTACTAACAGTTTTGGTTAAGGGATTTAATTGCATTTGCACTTTTTTCTTTTTTTTGTAACCAATATGGCATGAAGTAGATAAAGCTCCATGTTCTACAAAGAATTACAATTGTAACCTTTAATTATGTGCTGTCAACATGGATGCCAAGATTCACCTCTCAAGCTTTGATCTCCAGGTGAATTTCTCATCATCCATGTCTCAAGCACATAATAATGTAGTTGTGATGAGAGACCCAATCACTATGACAGGAAAATCGTAATCATAGCACTGCATGCACCATACATTTTGAATACTCACTAAGGTTAGCAGAGGTAAATAGTTCCATAGGTTGTTACTAGGCTAATGACCACGTGGGCCCTTACAAGCCTAGTCATGCACCTCCAATCATTTAGGTCCCAAGTATCATACAGGGGGGGCATGTTAGTTGGCAGGTAGCTAAGTAATTGTAGGGGGGGTGTTAAGATAATAATTTACTTATTGATAACATCTATCCATAAGGGACACAGGGGCCAAACTGAGGGTAAATTTATTATTTCCAGTCAATTTGTTAAGGTTTTGTTTGAATAGCATCAGGGAGGAACTCTGTTTTACATGGGCCTATTCCATAGTGCTGGGATCTTTGAAAAACATATTTGTCTCTCCAGCATGTTCTGTTTATGTCACGAGCCAAGTTCAAATCCCTGGATCTAATGTTTCTGGTGCTGCTTGTTTTGCACATGTGCAACAGATCCATCAGGGCTAGGTCTGTGGAAGTCCTGTAAGCCAAGCAAAGATCCCCTCTCAGCAGCCTGTAGGAGACTGAATACAGAGAGAGAGAGAGCCTTTAGGTGATCAGTGTAGGACAGGGTATTTATGCCCTGAATTTTCCTCTAAGAAACATTTGTGACTGTTCCAGCTGTTGGAAGTGTCTGGTTAGATACATGCCAAAGGGAACATTATTCTCAATGACAGGTCTGATAAGGGTAAAATAGAGTACTATAGCTTCCTTGGACCTGGATACCATACCTTTACCTATGGGTTGGGAGACACATGTTGGTCAAAAGCCAGATTGCTGTCTACATATGTTCCCAAATCCTTTACTACTGGGTAGACTAATTAGGGGCATTTTAACAATGGAGTAATTAACTTGCATAGACAGTTTCCTAAAAGGCATTATAATGCATTTTTTGGCATTGAGTTTTAGGCCATAACTTTAGCACTTGTCATTTGTCTGTGTTAAGCCCACTTGGTAGATGTTTGTGTCTTGGGGAGAATCTGTAATAGATCACAGTTTACAGTTATCTGTGAACTTGATGAGCCAGAGGTCTTTAATGCTAGTCTTGACTTCCCTGAAGTAGATGCCAAACAGGAGTAGGCCCAGCAAGGAGTCCTGGGGCACTCCACAGGTGATCGGTGCCTTAGCGGAGGTGATCTCACAGATATTGACTTCTTGGGTCCTGTCTTTGAGCCAGCAGACAATGCAGTGAGTTTTATAAGGATTTACACCTAGCTCAGAGAGCTTGTTAACAATATCTGAGTAAGATATTGTATCAAATGCTTTAACCAGGTCAAGATATGCTGTATGCACTGCTTTACCTTTATACATTTCCTTGGTGACCCCACAAAGAAGTCTACCGGGTTAAGTAGGCATGGCCTTCTCTTAACAAAGCCAAATTGGGATGGGTGCAGTGTCTGTAGGTTGTAATATCCTTGTTTATCATTTCCATGATAATTCATTCTATTGCTTTGCATATTAGGCTTGTTAAACTGATGGGTCTGTAATTTTCTGGGTCAGTTGATGGTCCACCCTTGTAGAGGAGAATGACAGTTGCAGTCTTCCATTCACTTAGAATGTAGCCTGTTTCAAGGCTGTAGTTGAAAAGTATCTCAGGTAGTCCTAATAAGTCTGTTTTACACTGTTCAGGGGGCAACTGGCAATGTTGTCGAGACCCATGGGGGTGGTGTTCTTGGCTTTAGCAAGTGCTGCCACAACCTGGTCCCTGCTGATATCTGGGGGAAGTATGCTGGAGGGAATTTCACTGGATGGAACTGGGGGGAGGGGCAGAGGGGCAATGAAGTCTGTGCTGAATTTATCAGCCAGTAGATTTGTCATGTCAGCCTGACTTGTGTACTTGGAACCATTCATCAGCAGTTCAGCACACTGCTGTGTGTTACTGCTAAGGTTTCAAACATAGTTGAAGAAGGCCTTCTGATTTTCCTTAGCCTGCAAGGCTATCCTGACCTCAAAGATGGCCTTGTTAGACTTAATTAGACCTCTTAGTTTCTTGTTTAGTTGTATAAGAGAGCACTTTAACTCATTCTCTCTGTTAAAGCTCTCTTAAATGTGTACCTTTGACTCCCAGTGGTGTGACTTGAGCCTTTAAACAACATAAAGTTATCACCTTACAGTTCAAATAAATATTTCTATCTCTGGAATTGTAAGTGTTACTAGAAAACTGTAATTGGCAAGCCATTCATAATAAATCTGTCTTTATATTGGTGACATTTGTTCACTGTGGTGCTTTAAAATTGATTTTATAAACCAAAATAAAGGCAATTAATATTAATTTTGTAATGTTGTATAAACAGCTTATGATACAGTATCTCAGTAACTCTTCAAGCAAGACACATACTACCAGCAGGATTTTCTTCATACAGCTGTGAGCTTTCATATGAGGCTGTGCAGTTGTGTCTGTGTTATCTGAATGTTGAGATACTTAATATAAAAAAATTATTACAGTACAAATAAACACTATACAAATAATATTCAATATCTCTTTAGCTGCATTAGACAGAGGTGAAACATCAATACAATTGTGCTTTCTATCTTCAGATTATGCTGTATGTAGCATGGTTTTGGAGTTATTAATGCAAATATACACAGGCAATATTTGATGCCTAGAAGTGTCAGTGGGGGGTTAACTTCAAAAACTCCTGGAGGTGTACTTGATTATAATGGGTTAAGGGAGTTACTTTTCCTGGATTTTGGCCATGAGTTTTCTTTTTTTATTATATACCTTGTTTAGGTGAGGATTCCACCAGTGGGTTTGTTTTTAGTCCTTGTTTTGGATTTATTTATTTTAGATATGGCAGCCTTTATGCAGCCATTCACATGTATATATTTATTATTTATAGGAAGTGCTGATACTCAAATGGTCAGTGTAGTCCTATATACTGACTATTAACCTGTTATGTCATGTGCATTACTAGCATTCTTTATTACCTGGATAAGGTCTTTCTGAAGAGTAGATGTACAGGGTAGCTTACAGTTCCTAAGAACATTTTATTGATAAAAAGTCACTACAGCCTGCATGTCAGCTGTCTGTGACTCCTTTTAGAGGTGTTTGACATTGTCCAGTGCACAAAGTGTTTCACCACTCCCATATGCAATCTACATGGTTCCCTGTAAAGTCCAGACTTCCCTAGTTAACAGGACACCTCCAATGCAAATCATTTTTTCTCTCACTGTGACATACACACACTTCATTGAACACCACTAACCTCCAGTGTTGACAACACACATGCTGTCTTAGCCTTAATGTGAACTGATAAAAAAGGGGATGGGCATCACTTCCAGACTGCAGATATCTGTGCCTTATGAGCTCCTTACGTGCCATTTGTTTATAAGCTTGTAGGTCATATCTATCTACAGTGTGGTCAACCCCAACAGTGAAAACAATCAAAAGATAACAATAAAGCAGTGTATTCAATGCTTCTATAAGACCGGAATATAAATATATAAAACAATGAACTTGTGCAACTCTTTGTGTTTACATATTGACTATCTAACTTTTAAAAAACTCTTCAGTTAAACAACCAGTTGAAGTATCTTAAAAAAAGAATTACCTCACACCACAAGAAGTATGTAGTACGACAAATCAATCATCATCATCATCATAATCTTCATAATCAACCCCTTTTTACCAATTTCTTCATGGGACAGGGGTGGTGTGTCAAATGTTGCTATATCTATTACCTAAATGCCACTCTCCTGCCTTCTTTGACAACCATGTCTGACTGTCATAGGTCACAGTAGAGAAATAAAGAGATATATGACTCATTGATTCTTCTAGATGGAGAGAACACAGCAAACCCTGGCAGTATCACAACATCTGTCTAGGTCATCAGTCTAAAGATATGTAGTGTAAACCAGAATACGATGAAATTATCTGTCAAGTATTAACATTAAAACCACTTGTTATATAGCTGAACTATACTATGAAAGCCAGCAACCTTTAGGCCATTCAAAACTATCCACCTTCCAGGCTTGTGCCATTCTGATTCTGTTTCCTTTCAGTTAGGACCCCCGAGATTGTCCCTGGAACTCTATGCCTCCCCTGACATAAGGACTCTCTGCACTGAAAAACACCACTTGCCTGTTCCCATCACTGGAGGTGATTGCTACTGCAACCTAAGTCAACTCAAGTCCCTACACCTATCTCGTCTCAAGGGTGAATCAGACCAGAGCAGTCTTGTATGTTTCCTTTATACTTGACTGAAGTTTGCTTCTTTTTACCCCCTGTCTTTATGCATTAAAGGCATTACTTACTATGTTATCTGTAGTAGTAGCAGGTGGTTTATATCTCAACTCTGTTTTGTTAGGTACGGCTTGCACCAGTTCCTTGAACGTTGCATTCTTAACTCTTTCACTGCTACCTAACTTCTCTGAGCTTATCCTCCAAATAGCATTCCCTTTTCCTACATTTAAGTTTATTCCATGTAAAGATGGGTACCTGCAAATAAATTAAATCTCACATACAATTTGGAACTTCACTCTCCACTACACAGAGTAAGCAACAAATCAACTACTACACCCCTCTTTACCCTACTATGCAAATTATTTCCTGGTAGAAATGACTTAATTTTCTACATTTAAACATTTGTTTCAGTTTACTATCACATGTTCGTTCGTCTTTTGGACGAACGAACTATGTGCAAAAATCACATAGCGGAACCATTAGGGTGATCACCACAATGTCGATGCTGACAAAAGCGAATGGCCACTGTTGTCAGCTCCAACACTATTGTGCAGATTGCACTATACTGGGGATGGTGAAATGTACCCTTACCCTCACTGTAGTGTGATCTTGGAGTTTGTATATATAAGTTGGGGGGTGTGGGGGCACGGCCTCCCACATGGGGGGTGCAGGGGGGCTTGACCCCTTGCAAAAACCAGTTGTAGTATGTTGGGTGGGTAGGAGCATTTCAGTGAAGTTGACATTTTCGAAATTCGACTGCACTGAAATGCTCGGTTTGACATTTACACTGTTTGGTGTACAGATTTTCGAACATTTGGTTTGGACATCTTACATTCAAGCAATGTTATGTCGAACATTTGTTAGTAAACCATTTGTTTCCTATGATAGTTTTGTTTTTATCTCTTTACTTCCCTAGAATAGTTCTTCATATAATAACACATTAAATTAGACCTTTACATAGTTAATATTGTAACAACTTTGTATTATTTTACCTAACGTAAATATGATGAACAATCTACTTTATTGAGAGTTTTTCTTTTGCTTCCTTTACAATTGTATGTTACACAAGCTTGTTGCAACCTGCTCCATTCACCCTTGCTATGCTCAGGTTCACTTTGCTCCCCTAGCCTATCCCCAGTTCCCACCCACCCCCCTCTATCCCTACATTCCAAGACCTTCACTCTGGCCATTATTCCTAATTATCCAGTCACAAAAATGTGGACATTCCCTCATTATATCGCCTTACTTTACTAATTTATGCCTAGTCATATGACACAGTTTTCATTCCCAATACTGTAGCTGTTTCTAAATTACTAAGTCACCCTCTCCACCTCTTATTCTCCCTAGTTTTCTTCTATCATTCCTGCTGTACTTTTGCTTACTTCCTACATGTACCACTAATATTTAATTTCACTTCTATATCCCCTATGTCTCCTTCTCCTTTCTAGTCTCTGTAAATTTAACCGTATTACTTCTTTATATTCCACTTTCCTTTATCCTGTTCCTTACAGATAGCCCTGATTCTCCTAGTATACATTATTTACCCTTTATATACAGCGCCTGTATTTGACTTTGCTCCCATTCTTGCTATCCTACTCTTTCCTTCAAATCATACTCACCACAGTCCTATCATGTTCTTACAGTCCCTCCTCACCCCTACCCTCAATGTCTAATATTTGTATCACTACATTGTTTGTTTCCCTTGTTTCCCTGTCTTTCTTTCTCTTAACAATGTCCACTACCCTTAACCCTGCCTCCTTGTTCTCCCTGCCAACTTATGTCACTATTTCCCAAATCGACTCATCTAACTGCTACTCTAAGATTTTTCCTGGCTTATTTCCAACAAATCCACTGTTCTTCCCTAATCTGAAAATATTTAATCCAAAATGCTCTATCTTCCAGTTCCAGTACCATCTTAATAGACCAAACAATGATAGAATATCAACTTTATATTATATTAGATTCTCGAATATACCTCATTGTGGTGACGTCCGCCCTAATCCATGTCCCACTCCCACCCATATCCCTTCAACTTTACCTAACCCTTCTAATTCCTCCAAAATCCTAAATTTTGTTACCCTGAATTTCCAGAGTATTTGCAATAAAATTACTGACTTTCAAGTCTGGAGATCTCACAATTCACCTGATATTACTGCCACAATGAAATCTGGCTCAAAACCACACATAATAGACTCTGAAATTTCCTCTCCTGGCTATAATATTATTAGGCCAGACGAATTTAACAAAAAAGCTGGTGGCATTGCACTCCTTTCCTAGAAACATCTACAACATAACCCCCTTCTCTAATCCTATCCCCACGTTCTCCAACACTGAAATTCTCATTCCCTTTAAAAAAATAAACAAAACTGAAAGCATGTGTATCACAGTTTTATACATACCCCTTTTCACAACATACCAGTACTGCAAGATATTCTTTCCTGAATTTCTCATACTATAAGCCATGAAACTATGACTTTGGGAGATTTCAACATTAACTGGCAAAACCTTAGCTCTAAATTCACAAACAAAATCTACCGTATCCAAATAACCATAAACATAAAATTACTGAAAGGAAACCACGAACTACAATGCATCAATTAAGCTGTTTTGTTCCTTTAATTAATCCAATTGCACTTTATCAGACATCAAAACCGTAAAACATTTTTCACTTTATACACCAAATCAACCAATCACAGCACTTTGTAAATATTTTGGCAGTTAAAAACACAGCAGTAAACTAAACAATGCAAAATTTGTATCACACAACTATATGAACATGTAAAACCTCATAAAAAGGTTTCTATTCATATTCAAAATTATATATGCATATAAATATATATTAAAATATAATCATTAATTAATCACTAAACTGGCTGCCAAAAAAGATGAAGGTCACAGTAAAAATAAAAATAAAAAAGAAGGATATTTAAAACTGGTGAACCCATTCCCCTACACATATCACTTAAATCTTGTCTGCTTTTAATGCAAGTAAACTAATATATATATATATATATATATATATATATATATATATATATATATATATATATATATATTGCTGTTAATTCTAGGATGCTGAGTGGCATTCAATAATATTTGCCAGTAGATCTCTCTATATTCTAAGAATGAAGACCAGTTTCCACCTCTATCATTCTTACTAACTTTTTCTAATACACAATATACAAACTTCTTAAAACTGACGCAATTCAAGGTATGTTTATATAATGCATTGGAATTGTCTTTCTTTTGATGGCATATGTATGTTGCTATATTCTTTTCCTAATCTGACTTTCAGTTTTTCCTACATAAAAGGCAGTGCATTAATATCAAATGTGAAGCCTCTGGAGACTCAGCAAAGGATATACATCGTAATGTTGGTATCTCCCTTTCATTCTCGTCTGATATTAACGTCATTTGTAATGTGTTTATTATAGCAATAACCCACGCCTGGGTGTGGGTAATGCTGGATTTACCCACGGTTGGCGTGGTTTGGTCCTGAGGGCGAAGCCCGAGGGACCAAACAAAGCCAACCGTGGGTAAATCCAGCATTACCCACACCCAGGTGTGGTTATTGCTATTATAATGACATTATTTAAGAAAATAATAATTACTTTTCTTAAATAATGGCATTGTATAATGCCTCCTTGCTGCCCTTCCGCTGTCTGTTATCTGCGGCAGTTCTGATGTACTGCGCGCGTAAGCCTCACGCGGTACATCAGGGTTGTGGCAAAAGCAACGGAGATCTTCTCCGTTGCTTTTTACTGTTTTGCTATGTTAAATGGGTTTAACATAGCGAGACAGCTTTAAAAAAAGCAACGGAGATCTCCGTTGCTTATTTTAAATCTGTCTCGCTATGTTAAACATATTTAACATAGCAAGACAGGTTTAAAAAAAAAGCAACGGAGAAAGCAAGATCTCCATTGCTTTTTACACACTGTGTCACTATGTTAAAGGAGTTTAACATAGCGAGACAGCTTTAAAAAAGCAAGGGACATCTCCGTTGCTTTTTTTAAACCTGTGTCGCTATGTTAAACTTCTTTAACATAGCGAGACAGTGTTTTAAAAAAGACTTATACTAATGGAAAAAGTCCGGGTGACCGGACCTTTTTCCATTAGTATAAGTCGATTTACAACGTGCACGCTGGCCAATCAGCGTGCACATTTTAGAATATTAATGGGGGGTTATGGTATAATAAACATTTGTCCATCCTTACTGCTAATGATAAAATAAACGGGTTGGTTGGATCTAAAAAGAGGTTCTGTTTTTGGAGCAAGAAATCAGTGAAGAACATGTTATGCTATAAGAATTGTAGTAATAGTTCTGCCCCAAGTTGGTGCACACAGTATGTAGGGACCTTTACTTACAGAGCATGTAACTTTTGTCAATATATTGACAGCACTAATGCGTTTAGACATTTCAGCACATGCAAATAATATAATTTTGATTTTTATGCTGTCTATTCCACTCGTGACTTAGTCTGTTTAGCCAGGTGTAGAAACTGTCCGTCCTTCTATGTAGGCAAGTCGAACCACATTCTTAGAGAGTGGATTTGTGAACATGTTTATGAAATTAGGAAACTCGATGACAAGAATGCATTTGTGAAACATGTTAAAATAATGGCCATGCACATTATTTTTATGGTCATGCATGCAGTTGTTGAAAAGTGGCTTAAGAATGGGTGATTTAAGAAAAAATACTGAATTATCGGAACTCGGGTTATTCTATTGCATGCGGATAAAGGGTTTGGATTGAATGATGTTGTCCCTTTAAAACAGCACTAAAAATCACGTGCATTGTTTAGGTAAATTCATTGGATACTTTGTGTTTTTAACTGTGTATTTAAATGTATCATTTTTTAATTTGGTTTTATGATCTGAAGAAGTGTCCGTGGTGGTGTGAAAGTGCTCATCATTTATTAAACTATGTTTTATGGTTTTCAGTTGTGTTGTGATGTCCTTGTTTATTGTTGTTTTTTTTTTAAAAAGCTGAAACTTGACGATCTTTGACCAACAGATATTTATTAGTTTACTAAAAAACACAAACTGGAGTTTCCTAAAAACACTATCTCTAGATGAAGCTGTGAATTATTCTGAATACACTAAACAGCCTTGCTCCACTTTGGTTAAAAAGAATCAAAACTATTCCTGCTCCATGCCTAACTAGATCAACAAAAGTACTTATGTCAACTAGGGACAAAGGCTGGAAACAATGGCCGAAAAACAAAACCCATTCAGACCTTTGGAAATTTAAGCAGCTCCATAACCAGGTAAAGACATAAGTAATCAAAGACAAAAAAACAGTACTGTCTAAAACCACAAACAAATAACAAGCTGAATCCTTAAAAATTCTGGTCATGCATTTCTACAATGTGCCACCTTGGTATTGAAAGTAATACTTCTATGTAACTGGATAAAACACCCCTATAAATTTTCACCCTTTTCAACTATCATTTCATTGAAAATATATCTAACCTTGCTGCTAGCACTTCCCACTTCCCCTCTACTGCTCCCCCCCCCCCACATAACTCAGAAATTAACAAACATTTGGGCCAGTCCTCTCTCTGCCATCATTCTCTCAACCTCCTAATGCAAGAAATCTGGACAAAGCTTTAAATAATGGCACGACAAAGGCCCAAAAATAGGGACAGATTTTAAATATTACTCTTATAAATTTTTAAAGCTGCTAGAATAAAAGGATTTGTGTTAGAATATATTCTCTGAAGGATATGAAGTCTGAAACTGAACTATATGTCATTATTCAGTCATTATTAAGTGATTTCAATCCTTCATGATTTTCCAAAGAATCACAAATGTTATGAGAAACAGATCAATATCTGAGGCAAAAATCTGGGCATTATGCAAAAATTTGTACAGTTGAGAGGTATGCTTACCATCCACCTGCTACTTCATCCTCCTATAAATTAACCCATGCTTCTACACTTACCCCTTCTAACTTCACTCTTAATTCTGTATCAGCTAATAATATAAAAAGATGTCTTAAACTCAAACCTTGCTCCACCTCTACTGACAATCTACCCACAGAATATTTAAAGTTGGCAGCAGAAGCCATTGCACATCCTATTAGTATACTCATTAATAGGTTCATCCTTGAATCCTATGTTCCAGATCTCTGGAAAAGATAATTTATTCTACCTCGACATAAAGTGGGTAACTCTAGGGATATTTCAAACTACCATCCTATTGCCAGCCTGTCCCCAGTCACAAGGCTTCTACAAAATGTGTCCATATTCAATTTCTAAACATTCTTCTTAGCAATCAATTTCTAACATCAACACAGCATGGATTTAGACAAACTCATAGTACCACAACTGCCTTGATATCCTTCATGGACACTGTTAGTAAAGCAAGAAACTCTGATAAAATACTTTCTTCCCTTTTCTTGACTTATCAAAGGCCTTTAATACAGTCCCTCACCCCTTACTACTAAATCAGCTCTCTAACATTGGTCTCTCTTCCCCCTCTCTTAAATGGTTCGCTAGCTACTTATCAAACAGACAACAGGCAGTTGAATGGCAGGACTCTTTCTCTCCCTGTCTAAACAACAGAACTGGTGTTCTCCATGGCTCTATATGTGGACCTCTCCTATTTAACATCTTTAAAAATAACCTTCAGATTTCCTCCTGCCAGAGCACTCTGATACAACATGCAGATGATTCAGTCATTATTTGTTCCTCAGATTTCAAGTCCCATCTACAACAAATTACCCAAGAGGCCTTTACCTTCATTGAGACCTGGCTCAGCAAAAAGCAAGTTACTCCTCTTCACCCCTAAAACAACTCTACCAAATCTCACTTCACTATCCTCTCACCACACAACACAATAATTGAAGTTGCTCCTTATGCCAAACTGCTTGGAGTAATAATTGATGACTATTTAAAATTTGACTTACACATACAACATAAAACTAAAAAAAAAGATCAGAATCTTGTCATTCCTAATCGGCGCAAACACTTTCTCAGCACTTCTACTAAACAGACTCTTGCCTCCACCTACCTGCTTCTCTCACTCATGTACGGTGCCTCTATACTTACTAATTTACAATCCTCGCTAAAAACAAAATTAGGAATGTGTTACAACAAAATTGCCAAGTTTGCTACAAATGCTAAATATTCCACTCATAGGTTCATAGGTTCATAGGTGTGTACTTAGTTAATGGCCCTGGGGCCTTTACAAGCCTAGCCCATAGGATTACCCTGGCATCGTGCCACCCAACCTTAGTTCCCAGTGCCTCTGTCGAGTAGAGCCACTGGAGTGATCCCTGGGGTGAATTTTCTATTTCCCATCCACTCATCAAGATTTTCTTGAAGATGGCCAGTGAGGTGCTCTGTTTGACATGTATGGGAAGTCTATTATAGGGTCATAGGTGTGTACTAGGCTTGTAAAGCTTTGCATTCTCTTAAGTGGCTTGAATTCTCACATTATCTTATCTATCTATCTACAACTTACAGCTACCCACAAATTCATTCACAAACCCCCTGTCCTGCCCTGCCCTCAGTTCATTATTTAACAACTATCTACCCAATAGATCTATCAGATCAGAAAACAACTTCTGGTCAAGCATAAATCTAACAAATCTGTTGGTCAGTGTCTGCACTCTTACTCTGTGGCTAAAGCCTGAAACTCTCTTCCCTTAACATGTAGAGCTCACTAAAAATGTGCTGCCTTTAAAAATGCTTTACAAGAATCCCTCACTAAAACTTGGATCTGCTTCTGCACTACAGCGGACTGAATATGCATTTTCTACTACCATTTCTCCTTCCTCTTCCTCAACCCTGGATTGCCCTACTTTACACTCATTGTTTCTGTGCCCTAGCTAACCTTAACCTCCCCTCTGTAAATCCTGTTGTCCTCTATTTTCCTGTACACATCCAATATCCTCTCATATGTCTTTCATTTCTTCTTCTTAGATCAAATACTACACTTTCAAAACTCTTTTACCCTACTAAACAACCGCTGGCAAAATACATGGAAATATGCTGAATTTTTTTTTTTTTTTTTTTTTTTTTTTTAGGTTCTTAGGTTCATAGGAGGTTAATCGGTTATTGGCCATAGGACATTTATAAGCCTAGCCATGTTATGCCCTTGATCCCTTATTGACCAAGTTCTATGGTCTATATCTGCAGCACAAGTCTATGGTCAGTACCGACTGCCCTTATCCAAGATGGACATAGATGACACCCCTGGGTAAATTTTTGGTCTCCCATCCAGTTGTCTAAGTTATGCTTAAATAGGGTCATTGAGGAGCTCTGTTTTATGTGAATTGAGAGTTTATTCCAGAGGAATGGCAATCCCTTGGGGACGTATCTGTCTCTGCAGCATGTCCTGTTAATGTCACAGGCTAGGTTAAGATACTTAGAGCAAGTGAATCTTGTCCCATTTGACTTGCAGATGTGCAGCATTTCCATTAGGGCAGGGTCAGAGACTGCTCTGTAGGCCAGGCACAAGTCGCCTCTCAGCAGCCTATAGGATACAGAGTACAGTGACAGGGCCTTCAGTCTGTCCATGTAGGTCATGTGTTGAAGGCCCTGAATTTTCTTGGTAAGAAACCTCTGAGGTCTCTACAGCTGCTTCAGGTGTCTGGTGAGGTACATACAGAAGGGACCATTGTGCTCTATTGGTGGTCTGATGAGGGATAAGTACGGGAGAGTTATAACATCCTTGGCTCTGGATGTGATGCCCTTACTTATGAGATGTGCAACATAGAAGGCCTTTTTTTACCACTGTGGACACATGTTCAGTGACGTTAAGGTTGCTATCAACCTGTGTTCCCAAATCTGTCACCACAGGGTTTGAGCTAATGGGGGTACTGTTAATATTGTAATTTGCAGGAACTTCCCCTTTGCCAAAAGGGATGATAATGCATTTTTTTGTGTGTTTTGTTTAAGTCTGTGACTTTGGCACCAATCATTGGTCTGTGTAAGCCCTTTTTGTAGTATGTCAACGTCACTAGGAGACTCAATGATTGCACCCAGTTTGCAGTCATTGGCAAACTTGGTAAGCCACAGACTATCTATTTTCACCTGGATTTCTGAGAAATAGCTTCCAAATAGTAGAGGGCCCAGCACAGATCCTTGTGATGCACCACTGGTAACTGCTCTGCTGGTAGAGGTGGAATCCCCAACTTTGACTGTATGTGTTCTGTCGGTGACCCAGTTGGCTACCCATTTGTGACACATGGGTTAATTCCCAGCTGGGTGAGTTTCTTAATGATGCTTGAGAGAGGGATTGTGTCAAAAGCCTAGGCTAAGTCAAGACAGACTGTATGTACTGTTTTGCCTTCATCCTGGGCTTTGGTGGCATTCTTGAAGAAGTCCACCAGGTTTAATCAGCATGATCTACCCTTAATGAAGCCAAATTGGGTTGGGTCAAGAGTTTGAAGGTCACCTATGTCTTTGTTGGTAAGGTCCATAATGATTCTCTCCATGGCCCTGCAGATAAGGCTAGTTAGGCTTACGGGTCTGTAGTTTCCAGGGTCAGTTGATGGATTCCTTTAGTGCAAGAGAATTACTATTGCTGTTTTTCACTCCGCTGGGACAAAGCCAGTACTTGGACTGTGGCTGCAGAGAGTGCCAAGTGATTTTGCTAGGTCCTGTTTAGACCATTTAGTAGGCAGCCTGGGATGTTATCTGGTCCCATAGATGCTGTGTTTTTGGCCATAGAGAGTGTGGTTATGACTTGCTCTTTGAAGATACGAGGTAGGGGACAGGTGACAGGTATGTTTTGGGGTATGTCTGGATAGGGGGGGTGAAGTTTGTGCCAAACCTGTCTGCTAGCAAGTTAGCAATGTCCTCAGGGTAAGTATGTGTGGCGTTGTCCATTATTAGTTCGGCATACAGATGGGCCTTCCCTTTTAGATTTGTGATGTAGCTAAAGAATGCCTTGTGCTTATTCCTAGCTAGGGATGCTATTTTAGCTTTGGAATTGGTTGTAGAGGACTTTAAAAGATATCTAATGTGCTTGTTCAAGCTATGGAGGGTGTCCTTCCTCTGCTGAATGAGCTCTCTCTTGTTCTTAGTTATTAGTTTCTTCCTCTTATTGTATAACCTATTTATGCTTGATGTCCATCAGGGTGGCTTGTATTTTTTTGTGAGGACCTTGTTTTGATCTATTCAGGTACAGCCGAGTTTATACATTTGTACAGGTGTTTATAGAAGGCATCTGTGTCTACTTCTGTACAGCAGTCATTGTTGACAGTGGTAGCATGGGGTGTGAAACTACTTATGCCATCTTTTAGGAGGTTATCATTTGCTTTGGAGAAATTTATTATCCTTTTGCTCTTGGGGGGTCATGTATGATCTTTACTTCGAACAAGACTGATTTGCGATCAGTGATCAGACCTTATCAGGGAGGGCAACACACAGTGGGTACTGCAGAGACCTCCTATGTTGGTGAGTACTATGTTTAGGACATTCAAGCCCCTTGTGGGGGTGCAGAATATCTGTTCCAGAGCATTTGTGTTAATAAAGTCCAGAAAATTTAGGGTGAGTGTGTCTGTGCTCATATATGACTCCAAATCAACAGAAGGATAGTTGAAATAACCCATGACCAAGGTTTTTGGCTGTATAGTGAGTGAAACAAGTAGGTCCAAGTAGGCAGAATGGCTCTCATGGTTCAAGATGGGGGACCTATAGCTAACAATGATATGGAAGGGGGGTTTACCTAAAGTTAGTTGGTCTAGACTCTAGGAAGTCATACTGTTTGACCAGTCTTGAGGTGCATTTGTCTTTAATGAAGATGGATACACCTCCACCTTTGGTTCTTTTACACTCATTTTAGGTCTGAAAGTATGAAAGGCATTGTAGCCTTGCATGGCCAGGGTGCTCTCTGAGGCCTTGCACCATGTTTTTGTGACTGCATAGTGATCAGCACCTTCCAAGGTAAGGAGTGCTTCCAGTGAGTGCAGTTTACAATTTAGACTCCTATCATTAAGCAGCATAAACTTGAATTTTTCTCTAGTGGATTTTTTTTTATGTTGGGAATTTTGTTGTTATGACAGTGCCTAAAAAAGGCACTATTGGGGAGGCAAGTACCTTTGCTAGTAACCAAAAGCCAAAAGGTTACAGGTGATGACCATCTCTGGAAAAGCAGTGTGGTCTGTCGACCATATTTTCCCAAGTTGACAGATACTGGATCCCCCTGGTTTGACACCAGATGCTTAGCCAATTGCTGAAGTCAATCATTTTTTGTTTATATTGAGGCATCATCCTGGGTGAGGGTAGAATGCTGCTTAGAGCTAGGGACATACCTGCCTGGGACACATAATCTGAGAGCTCAGTCATGTTTCTCTTCATATAGTCCAGTGAGGTACATCTCACGTCATTCATTCCAACATGGACTATGACAGAATCATAACGGCACTTGTTGAGAGACCTGAGTGCATGCATGATCTGATGGATCCTGGCACCTGACAGGCAGCTGACTGTGACCTTCTCCTTGTCCAGCCTGTTGAGGGGGACAGCTGTGTGTCTCACTATGGAGTCGCTTATGACCAAGACATTTGGTTTTGAGGTGTTTTGTCTTAGGGTTTTATTGCTTGAGACACTGTTGTGTGTATTATTATGTGTAGTGAATTCTATTGGGTCTGCAGTGTGTGCAGTAGGTTTGCGCTTGGGAAGTCTCTGATCTTTAGGAAGGCTTCTAGTGAGTACCTCTGCATATGTGGGTTTATGTGTCGTGAGCTTGTTATGCTGTAGGAGACCAAGTGTAGACATAGGGCTTTGAGATGATCCATATAGGACAATGTGTTTATGCCCTAGATTCTCCAGGTAAGGAACCTTTGTGGGCATTCCAACTGTTGCTTATATCTGGACAGGTGCATGCTGAAGGGATTATTATACTCAATGATACATCTGATTAAAGCTGAATGAAGTGGGATTATGAATTCCTTGGACCTGGATGCTGCACTTACTTGTAAGTTAGGAGATACAGAATGATTTTTTACTACCTTGGCCGCATGTTGGTCAAAGACTAGATTCCTGTCTACATATGTTCGCAGATATCTGACTACCAGGCCAACTCTTAGGGGTGTATTATCAATGGAGTAATTAGCCTGGGTGGCAGTTTTCCCAAAAGGTGCTATAATGCATTTCTTGGCCTTGAGTTTTAATCCCTGACTTTGGCACCAGTCATTTGTCTGTGTTAGACCTTCTTGTAAGATGCTTGTGTCATGGTGGAATCTTTGATAGCTCCCAGTTTGCAGTCATCTGGTCATATGGCCAAAGGCCCTTGTCTTTAGTCTTTACCTCCGAGAAGTAGAAGTCAAATAGAGTGGTTCCAGCATGGAGCCTTGAGGTATGCCACTGGTGACCAGTCTCTTAGTGGAAGTGGTTTTACCAATCCTGACTTCCTAGGACCTGTCTGTGATCCAACTAGCAATCCTGCAAGTTATGTAGGGATTTCTGCCCAGTTCAGTGAGTTTGTCAGCTATGCTTGAGTGGGGTATTGTATTGAATGCTTTAACCAAGCCTAGGTAGGCACTATACTATTTCCCCCTCCTCCATTGTCTTGGTAACTTTCTCAATAAAAGTCCACCAGGTTTAGTAGGCATAACCTTCCACTGACAAAGACAAACTGGGTTGGGTCTAGTGACTAAAGGTTGCCTCTATGTATTTGTTGATCATTTCCTTGATAATTCATTCCATGGCTTTGCATATTAGACTAGTCAGACTTATAGGTCTGTAATTTCCAGGGCCAGTTGATGGCCCACCCCTTGTTAAGTGAGATAACTGTTGCAGTCCTCCATTGTCTTGGAGTAAAGCCTGTTTTGATGCTATAGTTGAGAAGTGCTGAAGTGGTCCTGATAGGTCATGTTTCTAGCTATTTAGAAGGCATTCTGGGATATTATCAGGGCTCATTAAAGCTATGTTTTTGGCCTTAGTGAGCACCACCAGGACCTTCTACCTGTTAATAGTTTGGGGGGGGGGGTATGCCAGTGGGTATTGTATGGAGGAAGGCAAGGAGGGATTAGGGGTGAAGTTTGAGCTGAATTTATCAGCCAGCCAATTTGCTGTGTTACTGTGCTCAGTGAAGGTGGCACCACACTGACCACCAGTTTGGCACACTGATGTGTGCTGCCTTTGAAGTTTCAGACATAGCTGTAAAAGGCCTTGCAGTTGTCTTTAGCCCATGAGGCTATCATGACCTCATAATTGGCATTGTTGGACTTAATTAGTCCACTTAGTTTTCTGTTTAGTTTAATTAGAGATCTCCAATCATTATGGTTGTTGCTCTTCTGATTTTAGCCATGATTTTTCCTCTTTCTTATATACCCTATTAAAGTTAGGATTCCACCAGTGTGGTTTGGCTTTATAGAGTTTGTTCTGGGCTTACCTCTAGTATGTAGAGCAGCCTCTATGCAACAATTTACATGGTTTTTCAGGATCTCTGTGAACAATTCTGCATAAGTTTCTATGAACTCAGGGTTGTGAAGGGCATTGAAATTTGACAAACTATCTCTTAAAAGGATGTAGTTTGCTTTGGAATAATTCCTGTTACAGTGTTTGGTAGGGATAGCAAGTTGATATTTATTCTGAAGGAGATAGCATTGCGATTTGATCTCACCAGTGTGGACGTGACACTGGTGGGAGAGTGCAATGTTCTCCCATATTGGAGAGTACCAGGTCCAGTGTGCTTGAATGTCTGGTGACTGTGCTGTTTTTCTGGTCTTGGGTATTTGTGTTAATAACGACTAGGAATTATTGTGCCTGTGAGTATGAAGCAGTGTATATTTCCAAGCTTATAGAGGTGTAGTTATAGTCTCCCATGAATAGGATATTTGGCTTAATGGTGAGTGTCTCCTGTAGGTCTAGGTTAAAGTTATGGGGTTCTAGAGACATAGATGGTGACCTATAGCTTGCTAGGGTATAGTATGTGACTTTATCCATGGTGATTTGCATGTGGATAAATCCCAGGCCATCATCCTGTTTAACCAGTGTAGAGTTATGCTTGTTGCTAATACAGATTGAGAATCCCCCACTTTTTGTCCCTGTCTGTGCAGCCAATGGTCTAAATGTGTGAAGGCACTGAAGCCTTACACTGAGGGAATACTTTCTGTGGATTAAACCATATCTTGGCAATGGCACAGATGTCTAGATTCTCCACAGTGTGGAGAACTTATACAATGTGGAGTTTCTTGTACAGGATCCCATCACTGAGCAGTTCCACCTTTAGGTTTCTTTGGGTTTTGTTTGTTACATCGATTGGTTTGTCAATTTGGCATTGCTAAATAAAGACGTTAATCTCTGAAGAAAAAATAAATACTTATTTATTCATGTTTTAATCAGTTACATGAATTGGTTATCATGGATTCTTTTCAGCCATGGCCTGGGCCACAAAATCCAGGACAAATGCTGTATATAAGGGTACTTTCAGAGTAGTCAAGTCGTGAGCTAAAATTAAATCAAAGTACTCAGAGAAAATATGGGTAAATATAAGAGAGAACATGAAGACGCCATATGTACTGGGGGGTGTCTAACATGATCTCTGAGTTACTTGTATTAAGAGGCCGAAATTTAAATTATAAAGAAATGCATGATGATCCCATTCAATCTACGATGTTATGCTGTGGTCTGTCAATAACAAATCTTCCAATCAAGATCAATATCACATTGAAGTGATTCATATTGCACTGCATCTTATCTATTTATTTAATGAGTGAATTTGTAATATGTGATTATTATAAAATTCTCAGGTAAGTATGGTTGTCTTCAAGTCAGTTCCATTGCATTGAAAGATAATGCCCTGACTACTCAGCAGGTGACCCAAGTTGAAATAGCTTGGGTTCTTGCAGGGGGTGGCTGAGGAGGATGGGAGTAGAACCACTGATGGCTTTTCATCTTGGGGTGATGGAGTTGATTGTGCCTCACACAACAGTCACACCTAGTCTTACCTATGGGGTCCACACCTGCTGCACTCATGCTGTCACTGTGTCAATAACTGAGGAGGATTCAGACAGAGGGATACTTTTCCTCAGAAGACAGCAATGGCAAAGCTAAGAGGAGGTGTTGGGGGGAGGGGGTTGCTCTAAAGGTAAGTGGGCTGGTAATCCCTCAATGACCAGTAAGATGGTCTACTTCCGACAATGTAACTCTCACCAGGGAATGGAGAGTTGATAGGGAGTCTCAGAGTGGAAAGAATGGGCCATAGCTTGTCTAGCCCAGGAATGTTGAGCCCCTCCATGGGCCATAGGTTTTCTAGTGCAGGAATGTTGTGCCCCCCATGGACCATAGGTTGTCTATCCCAGGAATGTTGATCCCCCCATAATAAATGAGTTAATTGGGTATTAATAGAAGAGCCATCAGACAAGGTCCAGGGCAGTGGGAGTCAAAATATGTATGGTTGTCTTATAAAAGAAATGGGACTAGGGGATATCCAAGGACATTTAAACTGGTATTGAGATGAGTTAACTGGAATGTCTTTACATCTTACCACTTGGTGATGTGCATGTTCTTCAGTGCAGCCTTTGTGACTCTTCTAAATCGTATGGGTCATCTGCAAAACCTGAGATTTGGACTAAAAAACTATTTTAAATACTCTGAAGATTAAAATATGATCCCTGTTAGAGTTTACGTTTTGTCTTAGTTTCGCAAAACAAGCATATTGCTGATCCTATGAAATTTAGTTAAGCAAGAAATAAAACAAAGCTACCTATACCTAATGGAAAACCACTTTGATGTAAATAGTGCAAAAACAAGCATAATAGTCCTCATATAGGGAAACAAGAAATCAAGCAAAGGTGGCTGTACTTAATGAAAAAAATGGTGCTGCAAAGAATGCCAGCATGTCACTTTTCATAATGCTCGGAAGTCTTTTAACTCTATTGATAAATTACTACAACTGGCTCAATATTCATTTGTTTGTTACTTTAATTAGTTCATTGGGATACTGCACTGATACAGATGAATTTTCTTCAGATTCAGCTGTGACACAAAACAGATGTAAAAGATACAATTGCTAAATTCAAACGCAAGTAATAATATAATAAGCAGAGAAGAAATGTTTATATAGACACATACAGACGCACATAAACACACACAGACGTTGATGCATGCTCTGCCAAAACAGGGAATCACAAGATGACAGCGTTGAAATCCAACCATGTGAAACCCACAGTATTGAACCCCAGACTTCACCCTCCCCAGGCAAGATCCATATTAGCACTTGTTTCAATGTCGACAGTGGTAGGCAGTTTCGCAATTCAGTATATTTTTGGGATTGTTTGCAATTGGTGTTGTGTTTTTTGTTGCTGTCATCTCAAGATTAGGGATAGTGTTATTGTTTGGACTGGAAGCCCACCTATCCACCTTAATAATGCACAATAACCCTAAACCTAATCCTACATCTTACCTTAGAAAAACCCTTTCCATTACAGTATCAATATTCAGACACATTAGGTCTTAGTGTTATGGAATGGTTGTTGTTTGTAGATCGCAAAAGGTAATTCTTTTCTTTTTGTGATTTTTTTGTAGGTTCGATGTTTAGGGTTTTCAGAATGTGAACATTGAAACACCTACCTGGGGATTCATTAACATAGTGTTCACGTCATGCAGGAGATAACATGATTGATCATGTTAGTGCAATGAGTGGCATTGCTAATCAAATATTCAAAAATCCAAGTGTTAAATAAAAACAAATGATAACAACACAGGAGGCTCAGATGCAAAAGTTTACTAGTGTGCACCAGGAGGCAAAAAAACATACAAGTACAGAGTTTTGTCTGACATGATGCAGGAAGTACACAATTTTATATAGTCTTACATTTAGGCTGTGCCCACCTTACTGACGTGGTTAGTCACAGGGCACCTACATCACTATGGTCTACAATATTCTATTCATAAGAAAAAGCTGATGTTATACATTTTAAAAGTTTTCCCATGGGAATAATACTGCCTTGCAAAGCACCTGGTTCATTATAATGTCTTTCTGTAAATGTTACTCTTCCAAGGTCTCAGGCTAGCTCGAATACAATGGTCGGTTCACTCTGGCAATATACTTCTTTGTTCTTCTTGCAGCAGCTGTGTCTTATCTCTGATACATTCACAAGGTCAATTATCTCAGAGGAAGGAATAAGAATATTCAATGCTTTATACATTCAATTTTGCTGACCCAGCAGATAATCATTAGTGAGAAACATGAGCTTGCTGGGCTAGCTACTGCCAGGGTCAGAGTTCAAACACACTGCAGTTCCAAAGCTTCAAGCAACTACATGTAAAATCATTCTTATTGCCATATTGTAAATAGAATAAAATGCATTATATACTACTTGCTTTTAAACTAGCACTTTATACATGTTTAAATACATATTTTTCTAACACCAAGGCACATAGTATATTGTACAATAAGGAGCCTCACCTCGAACCCATAGTGCAGGCTCATAGCCATGTTGTTATAGGCAAGTGCATGACCGTATGCATGTGCATGATGAAAACAAAAGATTATGCATAACAAACCAGAAATTCAGAAGCAAGTGAACACACATTCAACATCAGATAAGTAAATCAATGAAGGGTGATGCTGGTGTATAATTTATTGTGTGAAATCATGGACATGTTGAACATTACTGACAATGTGAAAAAATCATATCACAGTTATCAGACAGCACACAGCTGAAGGGATAACATGAGCTGTATGTTGGAGTACATGTGGCCTCTCTTAAAAGGGGGAAGAGCAGCTGAGGGATCCAAGTCCGTTAGTAGTGAACATCTTACAAGTAAGGTAAATTGTACATCTCATATCTTAGGTTCATAGGTTCATCGGCAGGTACTAGGCTATTGGCCCAAGGGCCTACATAAGCCTAGCCAGCAAGGTTCCATAGCTTACGCCACCCAAGAAAGTTATTTTCCTGTGCCACTGTCCAGCAGAGACACAGAAGTGATCCCTGGGGTGTATTTCCTATTTCCCATCCACTCATCAAGATTTTTCTTGAAGAGTGCTAATGAAGAACTTTGCTTGACATAGATGGGTAGCTTGTTCCAGAGTATAGGAAGTCTCTGGGACAGGAATCTATCCCTCCAGCATGTCCTGTTTATTGTGGTGACAAGGTTTAGGTCCCTAGAACATGTAGCTCGGAGGGATTAGGATTTCTTTAGGTGTAGCATGTCCAACAGCTCTGAGTTTGACATAGCTTTATATGTTAGGCAGAGATCACCTCAGAGTAGGCGATATGCTATGGAGTAAAGCTGGAGTTTTTTGAGGTGGTCAGTGTTGGGCATTTGTTTGAGGCCAGTAATCCTCTTTGTGAGGTACTTCTGTGGCCTTTCCAGCTGCTGCAGATGTCTTGTGAGGTACATTGCAAAGGGGGCATTGTACTCTATAATGGGTCTAATGAGTGACGAGTAGAGGGGAACAATGACCTCTTTTTTCCTGGATGAGAACCCTTTTATGATGAGGTGTGCCACGTAGAAGGACTTCCTGATTACTGTGGTGATGTGACTATCAAAGGAGAGACTGCTGTCCACCTGGGTCCCAAGGTCTCTTATCACGCATTCGGTGTTAAGTAGATTGCTGCCTATGTGGTAGTTCATGGGTACAGAGTTTTTACCAAAGGGGATGACACTGCACTTTTTGGCATTGAGCTTGAGGTCATGGCTCTGACACCAGGCATCTGTCTCAGAGAGGCCCTTCTGTAGGATGTTCACATCATTTGGGGACTTGACTATGGCTCCTAGTTTGCAGTCATCTGCGAACTTCGTTAGCCAGAGGCCTTCTGTGTTAGCCTGTACTTCAGAGAAGCAGATACCAAACAGGAGCAGTCCCAGGACGGAACCCTGTGGTACTCCACTTGTCACTGGTTTGAAGTCAGATTTGAAGTCTGCAACTTTTACAGTGTGGGTTCTGTCAGTAAGCCAGTTGGCAACCCATCTTGTGACGTAGGGATTTATACCTAGTTTAGTGCGTTTAGCTATAATTCCAGAATGGAGGATGGTGTCGAAAGCCTTGGCAAGGTCAAGATAGGCTGTGTGAACCACCTTACCCTCATCCATGGTTTTGGTGACTGCCTCAAAGAAGTTGATCAGGTTCAGGAGGCATGATCTGCCTTTCACAAACCCAAACTGGGTGGGATCCAGAGTTTGGAGGTTACCAATGTCTTTGTTTATGAGTTCCATGATGATACGTTCCATGGCCTTGCAGACCAGGCTCATCAGGCTAATAGGTCAATAGTTCCCGGGAACAGTGGTGGTTCCCCCTTTGTGGAGTGGGATAACTGTTGCTGTGCACCATTCAGTGGGCACAAAGCCTGATGTGAGGCTATTTTTGAACATGGTGCTTAAGTGGGGAGCCAGTTCGTTCTGAAGTTCATGTAATGATGAGTAAGTCAGTTCTGACTGTTACCAGTTTCCTGTAGACTGATGCTAGATATACAGTGCTGGACGAAAACACCTGCTTACCTCGAACTACATTATTTAGACCTGTGCAATACCTGCTGATGCCATGGATGAAGTTATATCGCAGTTGTATGAAAACACACAGTTGAAGGGAGCAAGACACATATATGGAGAAGTGGTCAATGTGCTTTGTGAAACAGACATCATAGAACTGTGGATCACAATTCACAACATACTGTATTGATAATTCAAACATCCCATCAGGAAAATATTAAACCAATGAGCCTGTTATAATTATAGTAATAACTGTATACTCATACTGAGATCAGTATAATTATGGTAATAATTGCCTACTCATACTGATATCAGGATAATTGTAGTAATAACTGTCTATTCATACTGATATCAGTATAATTATGGCAATAATTGCCTACTCATACTGATATCAATATAATTGTAGTAATAACTGTCTACTCGTACTGATATCAGTATAATTATGGTAATAACTGCTTACTCATACTGATATCAGGATAATTGTAGTAATAACTGTCTACTCATACTGATATCACCATAATTATAGTAATAACTGTCTACTCATACTGATATCAGTATAATTATGGTAATAACTGCCTACTCATACTGATAAAAGGATAATTGTAGTAATAAATGCTACTCATACTGATATCAATACAATTGTAGCAATAACTGCTACTCATACTGATATCAACATAATTGTAGTAATAACTGTCTACTCATACTGATATCAGTATAATTATGGTAATAACTGCCTACTCATACTGATATCAAGATAATTGTAGTAATAACTGCTACTCATACTGATATCAATATAATTGTAGTAATAACTGCTACTCATACTGGTATCAATATAATTGTAGTAATAACTGCTACTCATAGTGATATCAATATAATTGTAGTAATAGCTGCTACTCATACTGATATCAATATACTTGTAGTAATAACTGCTACTCATACTGATATCAACATAATTGTAGTAATAACTGCTACTCATACTGATATCAATATAATTGTAGTAATAACTGTTACTCATACTGATATCAATATAATTGTAGTATTAACTGCTACTCATACTGATATCAGTATAATTGTAGTAATAACTGCTACTCATACTGATATCAGTATAATTGTAGTAATAACTGCTACTCATACTGATATCAATATAATTGTAATAATAACTGTCTACTCATACTCATATCAGTATTGCTTTCTATCTCACAGCAGGGTTAAGCATATCAGCATCATGAACACCATATCCATGCAGACAAAGGCAACTTCTCATCAGTTTTTGCCGTAGAGTGTGAAGTGTTAGTTACCATTAGTTAAGTATGGTTAGCAGTGCTGCTCAATCATAAATGTTGTACAACCATGAAAGGAACAAGAGAAATGTGTTGTGTTACCCAAAAGTCTTTTGTCCATGTCTGTGAAGTGATACATGAGTCACTCACAAGAATTGTTGTAATAAGGAATTAAATATATGTGTGTAAGAGTAATGCTAAGCAGACATTCTGGACATCATGATGGACTAATATATTCCACAGGAATACTGTCAAAGGTGAAGTCACAAAGAGACCTGTACTGCCATGTGTTACACAAGTGATAGGTGAAGGACTTGTGCATAACAACAATCACAAAGGTAATGTTAGAGGTGTTGCACAGCAAGGTATTGGGTGATACATACTATCAGTTGTTATACAACAGGCTGCCAGTCATGCATTCCTCAGTGTAACCTCCACATCACTCCATTATGCATTGTTGCTTTTAATTCTTGTGTGTATTTGGGCATCAGTGAAATCTCGTTGTTATATATATAATGTACAAGATAATATCAAGACATGCATGCAGATGATATTGCTATTGCACTCATTAATACCAGAATACAAATATGTTTGTAATTGTACATGTCTAGTGACACACACTGTGATACTGGGAAGGACAATGTGAGAGAATCCCAAACTCATTTACCTACAGCAGTGCACCAAGTGCATTGAAACGGACTTTGAAATGGACTCCTCCTATCAAGGATACAACAAACCAATAAAGCCTACACAACTAACACAGGACAATGTCATAACTTCTAGTCTGTCAGACTCACTCAAAGAAGCCCACTGCTACAAATATTGTTTGGATGGGCAGTGACAAACTATCACCACTTGCATTATTATTTTTGAGTTTTTGCCATAGGATGAGAACTAGCAGTGGGCTCTGATGTTTGACGCCAAACATCACATAAATGCTGAGGACAGCAATAAGGATTTCTGTTTATCACCCATTTATTGTCGTGTGTGTGTCATGTGACTCTATTTATTGACCATATTAAAAGTGTGAAAAGGGGCTGATAGGAGAGTGCTGAAAATGGGGTGGGGGGCGGGGCGAGCAAAGCAGAGGAGACTGGGGAGAGTACTTAAGGAATGAGCAGCTACTTTTATATATAAACAAAGAATTTTGGAAATTTGGATAATCACATTATAAATGTTGTGTGACAACAACTTAATAATGTTGTGTGACCAAGATGACCAAATCAGGAATGTAATACAAACACAAATAGGCAAAGTGGATAGTTATGTATGGGTCATCTTTTTTTTTTTTTTTTTTTTTTTTTTTTTTTTTTTTGTGGAACAAGTATCATTTTTGTAGATTTTAGTAGGGAATGAGAGAAACATTGGGTAAGGTATTTAGGAATCACAGGGACTGGTTTGTAGGGCAGGGTAGGCAGCGATGCAGGCATACAGGGCAAATGAGGCAGACGAGGATGGGGATCAACACAAGGGGGAGGAGTCACCATGACTGGGGTGAGGATTCATCACCATCTCGGGCGAACACAGTGGTACTCTAGTCCTCATCCTAGAACTATCACCACTGTCTCCTGTTACAGACACCAGGACAGTGCTAGATGGGCAGCAATTTGGAAATCTGCTGTAGCATTCTTTCCATACAATCAATGTATGCACAAAGGCCCCTCTTAATAATCTCTTCCATAAGCCCTTTCAGTTTCTGTTGGGTGACATAATTGCCACATCCACTGGCAAAACTCCCGGTGGATGAAATTGCACTAATCCCCAGGGCAGAGCTACCTGGTGTAGGTAAAACAGCTGTTGTGGAGTGAATGTTGCCAGGCCATGATGCAGAGGTGCTGATTATCTATGGTTCCAGTAGTGGCACTTAGAAAGGGTGGCTGTCTGAGCCACTGTGGTCAGTATAGCACCCTGTGCTGGTGGACATAATGAAATAGGAATGAAGGTTGAAATGCAATGAAAGATAAAAAAATAAATAGAAACAATATGTAGAAAGATGGTGAATGGAGAGATAAAAAAGAAAAACATATAAATATTCTGTAATTTTAATGTCATAGTCATTATATATTCCACAAAGATTTGTAAGATTATTTATATCTAGATATGAATGTGCAACATCATAAATTACTAGTACAGATATGTTATCATATTCCTAGCACTCACAATTATGAGCATTCTA